>NW_007233365.1:108139-263391 GCF_000164805.1 Carlito syrichta | reverse complement strand
ACTGCACTCCAGTCTGGGCGACAGAGTGAGACTTCAACTCAAAAAAAAAAAAAAAAAGTTAATAGACTTAGAACAGTCTACTGGATATAGAAGCTATTAATACAAGATAAATAATAGTAGTGAGATGGTTGAGAACAAGCTCATAAATTCTCACTTGCTTATTAAGGGAAGTATCCCTTGTACTCGCATTTATGATGTATATGACTGCATATAGGTAAATTATAAATGTATGTTTTCCTTAAATACCAAGCACTGGCTGCTATTCCTTCCTGATGTATAAAAATTAAGTTACAAAGGCATAGACTAAGACTGTCTACTTTCCTATTATGAAAGAGAATTCCTTACAGCTGAAAGGGAACTAGAGATCAACTATCTATTCCAACTCCCTCCCTCTGCATATGAGAAAACTTCCAGTCTAGGCCACACTAGGGTTTCAAATGATTTGAAATTCAAACACACTAGTGGAGAGCACAAATACATTTTAATTTACTCCTTACCACTGACAGCTCTAATCAAGGCACTAGTCTTCTGTTTAAAGACAACAACTGAGTTGTCTTCATGAGCAATGGACACAGAAGCCTCATTCATATTGATTTTAGCTTCAGGCTTTTGCTGGTATTTCAGTCCTGAACGTGCACAGCTATTAACCCATATTACAAAGCAGTATTGATTATCTTCCGTCTTCAGCTAGGATACCAATTGGCCTATTATTTGAGGAGAGATTTTTTTAAGTTCATTTAAAACTATTGGGATTGTATATGTTGACCCTAGATAAACAAAATAAATATGATCTAAGATGATGAAGGAAACCATAAATAAGTTTTGGAAAATCCCAGAGCAGGAGAACCGCTGCTTCATTTCCCAAGAGTCTGCAAGATTTATTTATAGAAAAGCATTTTGTCCAACATAGCGCCCAAGCCACAGAGTAGGAAAGGCTATGGTGATTGTTTGGGTGATAGGACTGAGGGCAGCCTTGCAGATCCTTCTATCAGTGTGATGTGGAGAGATCACTTGTGAGTGCTTCAGTTTCCAAAAGGGGCACAGAAGTGGCTTTGAGAAACAGAAGACCAAAACATCCTCATAGTTGGGGGCTGGGATGTGAATCGACCCCAGACCAAAGGCTGCCGTAAATCATAGCGGCAGCAGTAAAAGCAAAGAGACACATAGCTACACTAGGTGGAGACAGGTGACAACAGAGAATGATGTTTCTTCCCACAGTACGTCATGTCCTAATACTAAAGCCTCCACCTCCACCTCACACCAAGAACTTCAAACACTATGAGAAGGATAGAAAGAAATGCAAGGGGACGATGGGTCAACGGAGTAGTATCCATAAGAGACTAAGTTTTAAAACAGCAGTGGCTACACTTTCTCTAATTTTCAACTTTTAAGTAGAAGTAGGTGCTTGGAAGTGAAATTAAATTCAGCTAACAGAAAATAAAGTTCTGTTTTTGCCCATCTGGATTGATGATTGAGAAAATACCTGCAGCATAAAATAAGCTCTTAATACCATGCCTGGCTTAATAAGTGCCCCATATTGGCTGCTGCAGCTCCAGTTGTTTTTGTTATTGTTGATGTCATTGTTGTTATAGTGTGAGATCCTAGAAGCAGATACTGTATTTTTTGTTTCTGTATCACCAATGTTTATGATATTGGTTCCTCAGGACATGTTTGTTGAATAAATGAATCAAAGCCTGAATTTGCCCCATCTAACACTCAATGCTATTATTTGTGTAACTTGTTGTCAGGGTGACATACCCTTTAGCATAGATTCCTAAGTAAATGATGAGAGAGCTCCAACAACCAATGGTAGACATACAGCATGAGTGAGAAATGAATTTCCATTGTACTAAACCACTGAGACTATTGCACTAAACCACTGAGACATTGTACTAAGCCATGTACCAAGCCATGTACTAAGACATTGTACTAAGCCACTGAGTTGCTTGTTACCATAGCACAACACAGCCCATCCTGACTGATACAAACTAAAACTTGAAATGCTCTTGAGAGGAAGTACTAGGTCTGTGGTGTACTGTTTTATTTCCTTTATGTCGTTTAATTTTCACTGCCTGCATTTCATAACCAGTGAATCTGAAACTCAGTGATTTTAAATAACTTGTCTAAAACCAGAGTCAGTAAGGGACAGGTCCATCCAAGTACAGAATCCTAGAACTTTTCATTATGCTAGACTGCCCCACATTAAGCTCTTCTTGTACTTACTTCTCTACTGTCCAGTTGACTTTGA
The DNA here is from genome assembly GCF_000164805.1 of Carlito syrichta. Taxonomy (NCBI): domain Eukaryota; kingdom Metazoa; phylum Chordata; class Mammalia; order Primates; family Tarsiidae; genus Carlito; species Carlito syrichta. The sequence continues at coordinate 261,143 of NW_007233365.1, read as the reverse complement.
ATATTAGGGGAGAGAGTACTTGATCTATATTCCTTACCACTTTTCCAAGCAGTCCTAAGGCAAGTAAGGTTTGGGGTAGGGGATAAAGAAGGGAAGTAGATGGCAGTTGGGAGAAATTCCAAGTGGAAATGAAAAACGATGACTTTAAAATTGTATGTCTATGTCACCAGTTGGAGCAGTCAGTGCAATGTGGCAGAAGACTCTGATGGAGAAACTCTGTAGGCTGAGATTGAAGAAAAAAGAATGCTAGAAGTATTGGCAAGGATGTGGAGAAACTGGAACTCCCACACATTAAAATACTTCAGTGACTCTGGAAAACAACTTGACAGTTTCCAACAAAGTTAAATAGGACTCTATGGTCCCACAGTTTCAATTTTAAGATTGTACTCAAGAAAAATGAATACATATGTGCATAAAAAGATTTGTATAAGAATGTTCATAGAAGATTTATTCAAAATAATTCCAAACTAGAAAAATACAAGGATCTATAAATAAGAAAAATAGGTAATTGCTGTATACTCATGCAATGGATACTAAGCATCAATAAACAAAGAATGAAATATGGTGAAACATAAAAACATGAATGATTCTCAAAAACATGTTGAGCAAAAGAAGCCAAAAACAAGGGAGTACTTTCTGTATGGTGCAATTTATATGACCAGCAAAAACATGACAAGCTAATCTATAGTGACTCAGATCAAATGGGTTACATCCAAGGTTGGGGGTACTGACTGGAATAGGTCATAAGGAATTTTTCTGAGATATTGAAAATCTTCTATCATTAGTTTTGGATGGTGGTTACAGGTTACACAAGGCATATACCTATGCACAAATCCATTGAGTTGTATGCTTAAGATTTGTAACTTTTACTGTTGTAAGCTATGTTTAAAAAAATTTACAAGACTAATACAAATGTAAAGAGAATGATCAACTGGACTCAGTGGCTTAGCCTGTAATCCCAGCACTTTGGGAGACTGAGGCAAGTGGATTGCCTGAACCCGCAGTTCGAGACCAACCCGGGCAACTTGGCAAGACCTCGTCTCTACAATAAATCAAAAATTAGACAGGCGTGGTAGCACGCATCTGTAGTTCTGGCTACTCAGAAGTCTGAGGTGGAAGGACCACCAGAGCCCAGCAGGTCGACGCTGGGGTGGCCGTGAGCATGCCAATGCACTCCAGCCTGGACGACAGAGTGAGACTCCAACTCAAAAAAAAAGAGAGAGAATGATCAAGGTATCAGCATCTCAAGAGGGCAAGCAGGGCTTTGGGATCTTGGAAGTTTGGGTGGTCTCACTCAGCAGCATGGTTCATGGTTCTGGAGTTTGAACAAAGAAGTGATTCACTGGTGGAATAGTACAGTCACAGGACTAGGATGGAAATTTGCCAAGGAGTGGAAACCGTGGGGACAATGACTCATCAACGTAAGGAATGACTTGCTGCAGACCTATGAAGAACTCCAATGTGGACATCCATGGCAGAGTATCAGTGTGGACAACCATGGTTGAATCTGTCATCCATGGAGGCAACATTCCAAGGGGCATCTCGGAGCCACCCAGAACAAGTGGCAGCCAGCTAGCTCTCCACAGCCAAAAAGACATCTTCCACCAAAACTTCCACAGGAAACTCAGAACGAAGTTGGACTTCATTTTTCTCACCGCACAAGTCTCAAGACACTTGTATAACCCCAAGAAGGGGCAAGGATCTGTTCAGAATAATTGAAATTTAATTTCTCATTATATCTTCTGAATTAAGGCTGAGAACCAGGTTGAGTTTTTGTTACTTGTTCCTAAACATTGCAGAAATACCAAAGTCACTTCTTTTTCAAAATTCAGCTACCATGAAACTCAGTGTGAATGCTTCCCACCAGAAAGGGGAACCTTTGTTTTCCTAGCCAACCTCACCCATTTCTTGCTATATAGCCCTGGGCAAGTCACCTCCTCTCTCTGAGACTCAGTGTTCTCATCTGTAAAATGTGGAGAGTAGCTCTTACTTCTGCACTGAGTGGTTCTGAGGAGTAAATGGGAAAATATGTATCATATGGAATGCCAGGTACAGATCAACCACTTGGTAGACTCAACTCACTCCACAGTTGTTTGCTCAGAGGTTGTATATACAGAGACTTGATTAAGTGTGAAGACAGGTCCATTTTTAGAAATAAAGTCGCAGGGCTCCCAGCTGGGAGCCTGAATTCACTCACTGACACTGTGGCTATTTGAATGCAGCCAGGTGGAAAGAGAGATCCAATGACCCAGCAAATTCGAGAGGTGGGAAGATCACCAGGGCACGTTAGAGAAAAGAAAGCAACAGCTTGAGCAGATTTCTGGGGGTGGTTGGCTTAGAGGTTGAATTTGCCATGCTGTCTGAAATAAAGTTTTCTGGCCTCTTCTTCCCCACAAAGTAAGCATGCACCACATACACACACTTGTGGGATTTCAGAGCTTGGAGACAGGTGGAACATCACAAAATCTAACTTTGAAACTTGTTTCCCATTAACACCTACATTTCTTCCTTTCTCACTGCCCCTGCCTGCCCTATCTAGAAACACTCATCCCCTCCCACAACCCCCTGTGTGTCAGATTTCCCCAGGGAACAAATAGAAATCAGGAGGTCCACTGAGCAACCTGGTGTATGAAAGCCCTAGAAGAACAGTCAAGAGACGGGTCTAGTCCTGGCCTGCCCCCAGACAGTTGTGTGTCGTGGCTTGTCACCCCATCTCTCCTTGGCCTCAGTTTCTTGATCTGCAAAATTAGAATTTGAAGAAATGGCTCATGCCAGCTCAGATAATTTGTGACTTCCAGCTTTAGAAATGATTAAGTAGTGGGAAGCTAGCAAATGGCTACTTAAAAGACCAAATTATAGAATACTCTGAAATCACCATTCAACATTCATTGAGCTGCAAATTGAGATTACAACAATGAATGGGACATATCTCTTTTCCTCAAGGCTGTCACAATCTAGAGAGGAACAACAGACAAGCAAACAGCACTTATAGTTCAGTCTGCTAGTCTCAGGATACACACAGGGAGGGCATTTATATGGACTGGGGGTGCAGGAAGGCTTCCTCAAAAATGAGAAGGCCAAGACCTTTTACAGCTTTCTCCTCATTGAAAATATATTGATAAATGAAAAGAAGATGAGAATCACCCATAATCCCACCACTCTGAGACAATCCACATACACACACACTTACAACCTTACACACACATTGACGCATATTGTCCAGTCTTCTGAATATATTATATATACCTTTAAAAAACTGAATTATATTATATACACTATTTTTTAATCTGTCCATTTTTCATTTAATATATTATAAACATCTTCCGAAGAAATTGAATCATTTTAATAATCTTCATACTATTTCTATCAAATGAATGTACCATAATTTGTTTAATGTGCCTCTAATTTGCACATTTAGGTTGTTTACAGTTCTTTCTGATATTCTACACAGTATTGTTGTGAATATATTTGTAGCTAATTTTTTGCACATGTCCTCTTCATTTTCTTAGAATGGATTCTTAGTGAAATCATTGAATCAGTATCGTGTACAGGTAGATCCCTTATCCTGGGGGGAAAAGTTCCAAGATCCCCCAGTGGATGTCCAAAAATGTGAATAGTACCAAACCAAAGCATATAAATATATTATTATGGGAAAACTATACATATAAACAGTATTTATAGACTATATATGAACAGTATATATATATTATACACACACACACACACACACACACACACACACACACACATACTGTTTTTTCCTATACATATTATAAAGTTTAATTTATAAATCAGGCACAATAAATTATTAACAACAATAACTGGTAATAAAATAGAAGGAATTATAACAATGTATCATCAAAAAATTATATGAATGTGGTTTCTCCCTCCTGCTTTATCAAAATATTTTCCTGTCTTCTACCTCAGGTAAGTGAAACCCCAGAAAGCGAAACCACAAGTAAGTGAGGACTACCATATCTTTTTTATGGCCTTGGATACACAGGGCCAGATTTTCTCCCAGAAAGTTTTGCTCATGCTCAATTCCATTGGCATTACATGAATGTGTCAATTTCCCCCACATTCTCTCCTATCAATAAATATGATTATTTATTTTGATGTATCAGTTACACTTAGTTTTTGCTTTCCCAAACTGCCTGTTGTGTCCTTTCTGTCTATATTAATTTGAAATATTTCTTTATATATTAAGAAGATTGCTATTCTGGTTCATCATGTATGTTGCAAATGTTTCCCTAGTTTTTCATTTATGTAAAATATTTAAAACTGCTCTTCTCACAAAAGAATCTGGTTATTTAAGGGTTCTACTTTTAGTTCGAATGGTAAATAGTTGGTAGAGAATACTTTCCACCATTAGATCTTTAAAATAGTCTCCAATGTTGATCCTAGTACTTTATAGTCTGATTTTAAGATTTAAATCTTTATCAAGTTAGTTGTATCTAAGGATACAATGAAGATGACAAAAAGCTGATTTCAACTTTTACTTTTATACATGTTTATAATACTGGTCTTTGGATTTTCTGCAATAAGTAAGCATTACTTTTGTAATTTAGACAGTTATGAGTCATCTATTGGGCTTTTATTTTGAAATACAATAGCAATCTAATTTTTGTTGATCATATAAATGTTTACTTAGATGCCTCATCTTTTGCTATTAACTCCGAGCTAGGATTTGAGGGACGCTTAGGAGGTTACCAGGTGAGAAAAAGGAGAAGGACAATTCAGTCAGGAAAGCAGTATGTCCAGAGAGGTCAAAAATAGCCAGTGCATTCAGATAATTCCAAGTTGGTTCGTGTGACTTTGAGTAAAATGTGCAGACAGAGCCCTTTCCATTTTTGAAAATATTTGAGGGGAATGAAGTTTAAAAATTCAAAATTCAGATATTAGCATTATCAGCCATTCCCATCTTCTAGAACTCATAACTATTACACTTTTAGTATCTATGCTTTATCTTCTGATTAAAGAAATGAAGCATCAAAGAGAAAGTTAAAGTTCTTCTGATCACCATTTCCTGGTTCACTCCCTCTTCTTCAGAGTAGCCAAGCTTCATGAGTTTGTTATATCCACACTTACAGTCCAACAAATTATACAAGCGTGTGTGTGTGTGTGTGTGTGTGTGTGTGTGTGTGTGTGTGAGAGAGAGAGAGAGAGAGAGGGAGGGAGAGTGAGAGTGAGATTTGGTTGCAGGTAAAATAAAACTCAATGGGGAGAGGGGTTTTAGAAGATAAATATTTATTTCTCTCATATACAAAAGTCTTTGTAGATGGTCTAGACCTGTTGTGTTATCAGAGACTCAACTTCCTGTTATCATTTAGTTCCTTTGTTCATGGAATAAATTCCCAAATTTACTTTATGGTTCAAGATGGCTGCCCTTCTCCCATCATATCCACATTCCAACCAACAGAAAGGTTTAGGAGGGGTAAAGAAGAAATAGAAAGAGAAGAGGAAGATGTTGTGGGTTGAACTGTGTCCCCAAATAGTTATGTGGAAGTCCTAACCCCCAATACCTGTGAATGTGACCTTATTTGAAAATCAGGTCCTTGCAGATGGAATTGAGTTAAGGTACTGATTTAGGGTGGATCTTAATCCAATATAACTGGTGTACTTTATAAGATGAGGAGAAGAAACACAACCTCAGACACACTTGGGAGAATGCCATGTGAAGACAGAGGCAGGTATCAGAGTGATGTGTCTATAGCCAGGGAATGCCAAGGATTGCCAGAGACACCAGAAGCTAGCAGGGCAGATTTCCCTCAAGTATCCTCAGAGAGCGTGGCCTCACCAATATCTTGATTTCAGATTTCTAAAGTCTGCAGAGCTGTGAGATAATAACTTCCTATTGTTTAAAGACACCTAGTTTATGGTACTTTGTCACATTAGCCCTAGGAAATCAATACAGAACGCAAAGAAGAAGGAGAGGAAGAAGAAGGGAGTGAAGGTGTGAAAAGATTCTTATTAGCTATACCTTAAGGAAACTTCCTCAAAGCTACCAAATAATACCCCTCACATCCTCTTGAGCATAATGGGCACACCTAGCTGCAAGGAAACCTGTATTCTGGATTCCCACAAGCCCAGTTAATATGTTTATTACATTGAGGGGAAAATGGGACAAGAATCCTTGTTTTAAAATTTTACACATAAATGGCATCAACGTGGTTCTTTTGCAAATCTTTTCTCACTCCTTTGCTTGAAGGATTTATCTAAGTTGAAATATGTAGCTCTAATTTGCTGTATTTAAGGGCTAGTCTACCATGTATGTTTACCACCTTCTGAGTGATGGACATTTTTAAAAACATTTTTTCCCTCTTACAAACAAAGCTGCAATCAATGCTGCATTATCTTCTTGGGCATATGTGGAAGAGTCTCTTGTAAGTGTGGACCTGTAGGTGGTACTTCTAACTGATGGCATATGACCATTTTCAATTTTAAAAGATATTTCTAAATTGTTCTTCCAGGTGGTTGTGCCAATGTGTACCCTCTCCTGCTATTTATCCTATATTACTGTCAACATTCGATATTGAATGTTTTAATTTCTTCCATACGCATAGGTGAAAAAACGGTATGTTTTTAATTCAACTGTATGTTTTTAATTCAACTTCACTAAGGTATAAATTATGAACAATAAAATGTACCCATTTAAAGTGCACAGTTCAATAATAATTGACAAATGTATACCCCCATGTAAATACTACTGCAATCAAGACATAGAATGTGTCTGTCATGCAAAATAATTTATGCATTGTAGAACAGCCTTAAGTCAATTGATTGGAAAGTTTAGATGAAATGGAAATTTTTCTTAAGAAACTACTTAGCAAAATTAACACAAGAAACATTAGAAAATCTGAATACTTCTATAGCTAATAAAGAAATTAAATATGTAATTATAATTTATCTCTCTTCCCACCCCTCTCCCACACACACACAACCACCCCAGATTTTACCAGTGAATTTTTCACATGGCTTTACTAGTCAATTCCTTTGAACACGTGAACATTTTTCACAACTTCACCAGTGAATTCCTTTGAACACATAAGGAAGAAAGAAACTAACTAACAAAATACTCAAATTAGTCAATTATTTCAATGCAATCTCATTCAAGATATCTGCAGGGATTTTTGCCATGCAAAACGACAGCACGAAACTAAAAATGGAGCAAAGATAATTTCGAATAAGAACAAAGTTGGAGGGAGGCTGTCAGTGGTTCTAGTGAGGTCCTATATGTTGGCTAGCTGGTGATTGCATGGGAATAATCATATTGTAGAAATTCAGTGAGCTGCTCACTTGAGATTTATGTACTCTTCTGTATGAATGTTATATGTTAACAAAAGTGTTTACAAAACAACCTCCACAAGCAAAACCTTCTCCCCACCAGGAGCAAAGTTTCCCTGGGAAGTTTTCATTATTTATGCCTAGTACCTGGTGGGGTATATTACAGTGGTTAAACATATTAGAGATGGAATCAGCCAGAACCAGTTTCAAATTTGACTCTACTGCTTGGACTAAATGGATATAAATTGATATAATGACTTTGGAAAATGGACAGGCAATATCTAGCAGCTAAGCATATTCACGGCCCATGACCCAGCAGTAGTATATGTAGGCGTATACTCGATGTAAATGGCATGCATATAATAGTCAACAAATGTTAAGCAACCACGTTCTAAATACAAACCATCTTTGAGTGTGTTGCTTTATCTCTTTAAATTTGACTTTCCACATCTGTACAATGGGCCCAATAATGCTTACAGCTACCTCTTAGAATTGTAGCCACTTAAGGAAAGCACTTAAGACTTATGCCTAACATATAGCAGATGTTTAATATATGATAGTTAGTATTTTTATTTGATTTTTAAATACAGATGCTGTCATTTATACCATAAAATGCTTCTCCCACCACTCATAATACCAGACTTCCCCTGACATCAATATTCAAATTGTATTGACCAACTTAGACAACTAAGGTGGGAAATGTTAATTCATTTGAGAAATCTCAACCTGGCTTTGCACAAAGGTCTTGATGGACTAAACAGAAAGGTGTGCAGGTTGCAAAGTGTCGCAAGAACTCAGTCTCTTACCCCTGAGTCTGAGATCTCCTATCCCTGCCAGTTTCTTGAGGACTCAAAATGCTCCCCTCCCCCCTCCCCAGATCGTCAGCCATCAAAGAACCACCTCTACTGAGTTCACTGCATCTGGAATCCTCTGGGGAAAGAGACAAGATTGTGTACACCACAGAATTAGCCTTTATATTTCATTGTGTGACTGTTGAGGCGGCGGTGAACCAGATGTGGTTTTCGGCAGACATAACTTCAAAAGCCGTAAACACACTTATCAGGAAACTGCAGAACACGAGGCAGCCAGCAACAGTCAAGGTCACTGACAGGTGACGTGGCAAATAAAGGGAGATTAAAAGCCATGACTTGTCTGACATGGGCCCGTTTGATACTCACCAACGGCAGGATACGGAACATTGCCTACTCTTGATGGGAAGTCATTGAACATAGTGTCATTTTTCTCTGGGTAAAAAAAAAAAAGAAGGAAATAAAACAAAATGCAGGTAGCTCTCTGTTGATGGTCTAAATATGTTCACTTATTTCACATTAACCATTGGCCTGATTTTCGGTCTAGCATTCTTATGTGATCCTCAGTGCAACCGTATGAATTCTTATTTTTAACAATTAGTCTCCTTTACAGTAAGGGCAACTGAGACTCAGAAGATTTATGGTAAACTTTCCTAGCTAGTCCTTGACCAGTCAACACTGGAATCCAAAGATTAGGTCATCAAGCTTATGTGTGATGACAGAGCTTTACTCTGAGTGGAAAAGGGAGTATATCAGAATAACATCTAGATGGCATCATTTTCTAGCAGCACGGGCAATTTTTGTGTAAAGTGAACCCTACCTATTTTTTGGACACCATCCTTCCTGCAGTTAAAAAACAAAAACGCATACTCTGAAGAATTGCTCGGAAGAGTCATCTGCATGCCAGTCCAGCCGCACCAGTACCCCTTAATTCTGCATCTACGCGTATGTAGCATAAAGAAGACTTGTATAAATTAAACTTTCTCCTTTCCCAAATAACATTTTTTATGTGCCAAAGAAGCTCACTATTGGAAAAAGCTCATTCACGAGCCTTCCTTTTGCTTTTCACTCACCCGTTTATTATTATTAAGTATAGATTTTTTTTTTGAGTTGGAGTCTCACTCTGTTGCCCAGACTGGAGTGCAGTGGCCACTCCCGGCCACCGCAGCCTCGACCTGCTGGGCTCCGGCGATCCTTCCGCCTCAGCCTTCCGAGTAGCCAGAATTACAGGCATGTGCTACCACGCCCGGCTGATTTTTTGACTTATTGTAGAGATGAGGTCTCCCTGTCCAGGCGGGTCTCAAACCCGTGTAAGTATAGATTTTTAAAAAGAGTTTGAAAATCAGGTTTAAATCACCAGGAGCATCTACTGAGAGTCTCAGGACACAGGAGATGGATGGTTTGATACACAGGCTATGGAGGCAGACAAGCCAGGTGCCAATCCTGGTTCTGTCATTTTTAACAATGTGGAATCAGGCCAGTTTTGTAACCTCTCTCTTAGTCTCCATATCTAAGATATGGGAGCACGTCCTTCTAAGGTTACTCTTAAGATTGAATGAAATGCTGTATAAAACTATTCAGCACAGTGCCTGGCTTTTGGTAAAAGTGCAGTAAATGTAGTCATATTTTTGAGATCTTGTTTGGGTATGTCAATCAACACACACATGCACATATACACAGAGATTTTTGCATTTTTGTCATACTCTCCCCTCTCTCGGTGACTTTTTTCAAATCGAGATCTATTTGCTAAAATAAATTGAAATGGGTAAAGAATATGAGACACAATTTATACTAGATATATCTGCAATTACTAACTCTGAATTAAACATATCCCTTCATGAATAATGAAGCAGAAATAGGCCAAAGGAAAAAGGAGATAAGATCTTAAATCCATGTCTTTTTAATTGCTTCATTATCTAAAATTTGCTATGAATAACAGTGGATACAGTTTGCTGTTTAAAGCACAAAAAGAAATAAGAATTTTGAGCCAAATCACAAAAGGCTATCAAAAATTAATTTTGTGTGCTGTGATCACTGAAAATGTAAGTGATTTTGAGGCAGAGTGACATTAAAAAATGCCATTTATATGCTAATAATAAATGAGTCTTATTTTTTCATTTTGATGCAAAATAAATTTTATTTTCATTTTAATGAACTATAATGAATTATAAGTATTTTCTTTTTATCTTTAGGTAAAAGTTTGGGACAGATAGCAGAAGGTTGGCAGATGACAGGCAAGTGGTCTGAGAGGAAGTTAAAATGGGACCCGTCCTATCAGCTGGTACTGACCTCCTAAGCTGGGTGGGGTGGTCTGCAGCTGAGAAATTTTAGAAATTCACAGAAATTGGGTTTGCTCCAGAGATGGCAAACTACCAGTTAGTGCAGTATTACTAAAAGTTACCTATAAACCACATCAAATTATCCGTCCTCTCTCCTGACATGAGTCAACTTCACACTCTAAATCTAATAGAACACAATCAATTATGCAATTTTTCATATACATATTACTCTTTATATAGGATTTTTAAAAAATAATAATGCCTATTCTTTAGTAAAGCCTTGTCCCATATCAGATATTTTACTAAGTTTCATATGTGTCCTTTTATCTAATCTTCATGACAGTTCTAAGATGCTGATATTACTATAATCCCCATTTATAGATAAGAAAACTTAAACTCCAGAGAAGGTAGGCAATTTCCTCCAAGGTTTCACAGATTTTTTCATTTATTTATGTATCTATTTATTTATTTATTTTAAAGATGTGAGGTACAATTCAGGGTTAGGTACACAAATGGTCATTGTACAGGTGAAGTTTGGGCCTCACTTTGGTCCCCACCTCACCTGGTTTGAGATCAGATAACTTTATTGATGAAGTGTGCCCTCCCCCACCTGGCAGTTTCCCACTACTGCCAAACTCTTTCTTATAGTATTATGATAATTGTTCAGGGTCTGCTTATGAGTGAGAACATGTGGCACTCAGATCTTTGTTTCTGTGATAGATCACTGAGTGTTATAGACTCTAAATCCATTCAAGTTGCTGTGAAGTTCTAAATTCATGTCTGTCTATGAGTTAAGTGCCACAACATTTAACATGCCCAAAGTTAACTCTTTTTTAATAGAAGAATGTCAACATTAAACCATAAAAATTGAACTTTTAAAGGTAACATTTCAGGCTTCAGCTAAGAGGACAGAAAGAGGACCATCAGTGTCACTGTCCACTCTGTCTCCAGGATGTAGATACCTGCAGGACATGTCTCCTATATCCCAGCTAGGTTGAAAGCCCAGTTAGTCATTTTATCAGATCTGAAAAGATAGTACTTGAGACTTTTGTGCATGCATGTCAGGACTTTGGTGAAAAACCACCCAGAGCTGCGCTGGGCTGCAAGGTGGTTGGTTTTTACTGAGGGTCAGACATTCTTCTCTGATTCTGACTTCTTTGAAGGGAGAAGCCAACCACCCAAATTCATTTCTGTGTTACCCTCATCTCTTACTCTTAGGTCTTGGGCTGCCTTTGCTTGACTTGGTGGTTGATGCTAATTCTCTTTAACCTGGTCTCTTTAAATGGGAGCTAGTGAGTTATGGAACAGTAATTCACCCTTCAGATCTAGTGGACCCAAGGCCACAGGCCAGCTCCTATTAAACAGAAAGGTCTGAGTTATTATCCTATAATTCACCCCCTGGAAGTGTCTTAATTCAATTATACTGTGCCCCTGAATGGCTATTAAAAGAAATAAGGAAAAGGGTCCTAGATCTTTTTTTGTTACAATCTAGAGTAATTTTCAGTGCTAAAGAATTCTTCCTTTAAAGTCATTAGAAAGCAAATTAAACAGGAAGATGAAAGAAAAAAGTCCCTTATCACTGGCCATGCTGTGCTGTAGACAATCAATCATATTTTAACCAATGGAAATGTGGCAGGAATTACAGCAACACAAGTATCTTCTCTTTGACCAAATCCTTTTCATTTATATCTGGCCTCCCCTTCCATTTTTGAATTGTTCTACTCATAAGTTTGAGTTAACACATACTAAATTCTGTGACAATCTCCCAATGATTACATTAGACATTGTATAATAAATGCAGATGGCTAAATTGATGGCATGGCTAGCCTAGTTCAAATAAAAGCAAACAAAATCAAACTCAAGCAAAATCCAAAGAATCTGAGGTTTCGTGCGTCTTAGTTTGGATTCTCCCAAAAACAGACTCTGAGACAAGCATGCAGAGTTGATTTGAGAGGTGAAAGTGGTAAGATAAAGAAGGGAAAGAAGTCATTACAGGATGTTATCAAGCAAATTACTGCTGTGGGCAACTGGGGCTCAGTCCTGCCAGGGAACCCTGAAGGATGGCACAGAATAGGCACCTAAGGGTAGTGAGGGAGCTATTTATACACCAAGTTCCCTCAGTCATGGTGTGAGAATCACTCAGAAAAATAATGAATCAGCCAACATGGTCTTTGCTGTCCCCTTACCTTTCAGGAGTCTAGAACCCTCACATGACTGTCCAGTAGACTTTATTCCACTTCATCTACATGAATATGGTCAAAAACTGTAAAATGCCTTTCTAGAGTTTGGAAACATCCTCAGCTGCCTCTAGAGTCATCAAACTATGATGCAAAAACCCTAAAAACCATATCTACTTGGGTCTTTTTTATTTTTTTACTGTTTTTGATTTAGTCTGTTTTATCTAAAAAACGACATTGATATTTTGATAGGGATTGCATTGACTCTGTAGATTGATTAGGGATTAATGATCATTTAATGATATTAATTTTTTGATCCAGGAATATGGGATGTTTTTCCATTTGTTTGCATCATTTGTGATTTCTTTCATTAGTATTTTGTAGTTCTTGTAGAGATCTTTCACTCCTTGGTTAAATATATCTCTAGGTATTATATATTTATATCTATTTTGTAGCTATTGTAACTGGAATTATCTTCTTGATTTGGTTCTCGGCTTGATAGTGATTGGTGTGTAGAAATGTTACTGATTTTTATGTGTTCATTTTGTAGCCTGACACTTTACTGAATTTATCTCACACCATTTCTATAGTCAGCAGAGGGTGATGGATAAAAGCTTAGAATGTAGAGTCAGGCTCAAATCCTGTTATACCCTCGTCAGTTATGTGATCATGAAGACTAGGGTTTTTCATCTGCAAAATGGGGCAACATTTCCCAGAGTGCCAAGAAACACATGAGAAGGTGATAAGACCCTTACCTTCGTAGGATGTCATACACACAAATGGCCATTAAGACACAGATGAGGTCTAGGAGGCTTTGCTTTAGGAGGTGAGAAAACCACTTTTTCTAAATTGGGTAGAGCTTGAATTCACCATCCCTTCCTTCTAAACCCAGTCAATTTTCAATTTTCTAAGTCAAATTACTCTCATAGGCAAAAAGCAGATAGTATCCAATAAGCTAAATAGAGATCACCATCTCAGAACCTACAAACCACACCTAGGCAACATGAATGGTTCTAAAGAAATCCTACATGTTGTGCTAAAACTGATACTGTCACTTAAAAATTCAGGTTTCTGGTGCTATTGAAATGTCAAAAGTCTTGCCACACTGGGCTCTGTTGCCATTCCGCAGCACTGGCTGAGCCCGAGGACCAGATGCACCCTCTAGACTAGGTGAAGCCCTCCCTTTGCTACCACCGCTCTCTATTGCCCACTGTCTAATGTCCTGCTTCACACACTCCCGTTACTCTCCTGGGCTTCATTTTTTTTGAGCTTATGACTTTTAATTCATTGGACCCCAAATAGCTGCTTTAGACGTACTTATTCCAGCACAACAGCAAAAGTCTGTCCAAAACTACTTATCTTTCAAACTATTTTAATGAGGAAAAGACTAATGAAATGCAATCCATATAATCAGCTATGAATACAGTATGCAAAAGGGTGGATCCTGCTGCTGCTTTGAACTTGCAACGTAATGATTCTGTTTAGAATAGGAAATTGCACTCCACTGCCCAGAATTAGAGAACCAACCTGGGCCGTCACTGGACTCAAGGACAGATCAGACACAAACCCACCTTCCTGGAAGAGTGCAGCCCACAGAGGTGAGATAAGGAAGCATTTCCACCCAAAAGCCTTATAATTAGCTGATCTTCATTTGTCTCTTGTGAGCAGGACATCTTTCGTCCCACTGTGGGAGCTTTTCTGTCTTCCCAGTAAAAAAAAAAAAAAGTCTTGCTTTCTCTAAAAAAAACAAATTGAAGGGGACACATTTCATAGCCACAAAATTATTTTTTCCACAAATATACACTGAGGATTCATTAGCTGCAAATCATTCTTCCAAACTCTAGGAGCATAACAATGAGCAAGGCAGAGGCTAATATAAAGATAACTAATACCAAAATGGCTACTTAATTAATATTGTGATAAGTACACTGAAGAAAACATAAGGAATGTCAAAATAATTAGGAATGGGGAAAACTAACTTAGACTGAATATCAGTGGGGCTTCCCTGAAGAGGTGACATTTGAGCCCTAGAAAAAGGAATTAACTAGGCAAATAATAGAGAGTTGGCACTCCAGACAGAGAATACAGCATGGGCAAAAACCCTGAGGTAGGAAGGAGCAAGGAGCTAAAAGCAGGTCAGTGGAGCTGGATGGCAGAGTACAAGCTGAGATTGAAACCTGATAGAGCTGAAAAAGCAGGGAGCAGGAGGCATTGGACCCTGTGAGTGGGTTAAACACCCTGAACATTATCCATGAACAGTGTACCATCTACCCTCACTCTGTCTGGACACTGAGAACCAAAAAAACCACTTTACTGTCTACATGAATATAATTTTGTGCTAGTCCTCTGTCTTCAGTAGCATGGCTTTCTTTTTTCAGGAGTCACCTACACAGGTAAATGATTTGATGTTTACTTGAAAAATCTGCAAAAGACACATCAACTCCTCAGTGGAAAACATCAACCACTTATTCTCTAAAAATTGGTAAACCCGCCGGGCTTGGTGGCTCAGCCTGTAATCCCGCGCCTTTGGGAGGCTGAGGTGAGTGGATTGCCTGAGCCCGCGGGTTTGAGACCCGCCTGGGCAGCGAGACCTCATCTCTACAATAAATCAAAAAATCAGCTGAGCATGGTAGCGCACGCCTGTAATTCCGGCTACTCGGAAGGCTGAGGCGGAAGGATCGCCGGAGCCCAGCAGGTCGAGGCTGCGGTGGCTGGGAGCGGCCACTGCACTCCAGTCTGGGTGACAGAGTGAGACTCCAACTCAAAAAAAAAAACTTTAGGAGGAAAAATACAAAATTTGACTGAAAAATATAAAAGTTCTAAATAAATGGAGAAATATATCATGTTAAAGCATGGTGTCATGTTCAATATGGCATGCTCAAGGATAAGAAGATAGCCTGAACTAACCTATAAATGTATAATCTATAATTTTAATGCAATTCCATTAAAAGTTTCCCCAGGTTTATTCTAAAATCATATGGAATAGGAGGCCAGAAAGAGCCAAGAAAATGCTCAAGAAGAATAATGGGGACGCAGGGTGTGGTGGCTCATGCCTATAATCCCAGCACTTTGGGAGGCTGAGGTGAGGACTGCCTGAGCCTGCAGGTTCAAGACCAGCCTGGGCAACTTGGCGAGATCTCATCTCTACAGTAAATCAAAAAATTAGCCGGGCATGGTGGCACATGCCTGTAGGTCCAGCTACTTGGAAGGCTGAGGCAGAAGGATCACCTAAGCCCAGCAGTTTGAGGCTTCGGTGGCCGGGAGCGTGCCACTGCCCTCCAGCCTGGGTGACAGAGTGAGACTCCAACTCAAAAAAAAAGATTAAAAAAAAAATTTGTAATCCCTGTCCTCAAAATCCACTTCTTGGTGTATTCACCAATCTTACAGCATGATCCCTACTTGATCTTTAATCAAGCCCTCACTTTGAAAGAGCCTGTCTTAAATCCTTCCCATCTCTGAGACATGAGGTGGTGATCTCCCTTACCACAGTCAGAAGTGAATTCACCTTTGTCTTATCACCACGTGTTGTGACATTAGGGGGAAGCTTCAGATTGCAGTCATGGAAGAAATTTGAATGTCAGCCTGACAAACACGTGTACCAAATCTAGTGCAGAGTGAAAACCAGAGAACATCTAGAAATACAATGCCACTTGCAAATAGCATCTGGCTTTCATGGTCACCTCCAAGCTATCCAGGCAACTGGGAGGAAGCAGACAGAGCCCATGGGGATGAAAGAAACAAAAACTATGCAGGAAGCCACGGCAGAGGAAGTAAATCCATGAACAATGTCCCCACCGCTGTTGTGTTGCTTCTCTCCAGCAGGATCTGGGCTCTGAGTTCTTTAAGCATGTTTCTAAGTTGCTACCATAACACATACACTGGAAATTGCACAGGTTTTAGTTTTGTCCTTAATCAAGTAAAATTGCACATAATTTTTTTGTCATTAAAATGTTCTATCGCAAATTTTGTTAACAAGAGCCATTTAAAGGGTTTTAATTTGTCTCAATCGATCTTGAACAAGGTAAAGTTATGACAAGATGAGTGGGGCGCTAGGTGGCCGAGACAGAGAGCCTGAGCATCCTGCATCTGTTGCTTTGCAAGCTGTTTCCGCTCCGCCTGCTCTTTCTGTTGCTCAGACTTGCCAGTTTCCACATCCATCACCATGTCAAACTCAGCTTACACGTAGCAAAGTCATTGCAGCATATGGATGGACACATGACGACAGGCTCCGGGGAATGGGTGGCATTAACCCTCAGTCGGCAGGCACTCCCTTTGGATTTTGTTTTTAATAGAGGAATCGTGACCATTGCTTTGTTAAACTCTGGTGTGTCCATGTGGCTCTTTGAGCTATGGCCATCATGTTTCTTGGCTTTGGCCCCTTCTTCTGCCTTGGGGAAATGAATCTCTCTCTCTCTCTCTCTCTCTCTCTCTCTCTCTCTCCATTCACCACTGATTTGTCAAATTCTGGTTCTCCATGTGGCTCTTTGAGCTATGGCCACCATGTTTTCTTAGCTTTGCCCCCCTCCCCTGTCTTGGAGAGGTGAATCTCTCTCTCTCACTCTCTCTCTCTCTCTCTCTCTCTCTCTCTCTCTCTCTCTAACTTACTTTTCTAAATAAATTTTGCTTGAAAACTTAAATAAATAAATAAGAGGAATTGTCCCTTCTATGTCTTTGTCTCCCAGAAGAGGTGCTATAGCCCATGAAAATCCTCTAAGGACTAGAGGCTCCTGAGAGGAGAGGATATCCCAGAATGCATTGCTGGAGGTAAACTATAAGGTATTTCCCAGATTAAATGATCAGTCCAGCCCCCCTCCTGAATTTTAATATTTCAGACGTCCACTCATGTTTGTGTCTATTGTCAGAAAATAGCAGAAATTTCATTTCAAACTGACTGAAATGATAAGGAAAGTGTTTATCAAATTGTCACTTAGAGTTTTCACCAGAATCTTCAATGAATATGCATATCTAAGAATGTCCTCAAGAGAGACCCTGCACACAGTCTGTGTGGGTTTGACGTCCTGGCTCTGGCTCTGTTTAATTGTGGGGCCTTAACCCCCAGTGCCTCCATGCCTCCATCTGGAAAATGAGAATGATGCTTGTCTCTTCTCCATGAGGTCACTGTAAGAATTATGGGAGTGGATTCCATGAGTGCTTAGAATGGTGCCTGGCCCATGCTGAGCTCTGCTTGTGTTTGATCCTTATTTGCCCCTAAACACTCCTGTCCATCCAGACCTGGGCTTCCTCTTGGGTTTCCCATATCAGCAAATGACATCATTCTCTACCCAGGCACTGAGACCTGGCTGGGCTACACGCCCCAGGGCCCTGTACTTCTTTCTTATAATATTTATGACCAACCCAATTTACAATCATTGCTTGGTTATTATTTATCTAATGTCTGTCTCCCTCCGCCACTAGACTCTAAGCTCTAAGACCTCTGAGATTTTGTGTCTTATTTCAGTGACTGGCACACAGTACTGAATGAATGAAACATTTAGAACTCTCATTAACTATTAGAAATTAGAAACTTTTAAGAAATTACACAAATTGAAATTAATGATGATATAAGGGAATAATAATTTCATTGCTTGCCTTGATGACATAGAAGGGCAGGTTGGTGAAGGGTTGGGCTGACGCAGCTAAAATTACCATTGTCTAGAATCTCTGACCTTTTCTTTAGCTGGTGGGGAAACAATGCCCAACAATGTCACTTGGAGTTATTTGCTAGGTGGAGCCGGGACAGTTTAGAAAAAGGGGAACTAGGCACAGTCTCCAAGAGGAGAAGTCTTCCTAGATAGTGTTGCTCAAACATTCCTGAGTCTTTGAGTACCCCGCTTTCTCAAACCCAGGTTCTTATGTCTAGCTATCTTCTTGGTGACAAGCTAGATGTCCTTCAGACTCTCAACCCAAACAAGACAAAAACAGAGCTCACCAGTCTCTCCCCCAAACCTCCTCTTCCTGTGTTTGTGACATTAACATCCTCCCAGTCACCTTGTCAACTGAGGACATCATCCTTGGTTCTGCTCTCCTCCTCAGTCGCTTCTTGCCCTAACTCTTGCTCAGGTGATAGTCCATTAGAAGCGATACCCAGAGCTCTTCATTGAATATCTAAATGAGAGGCATGGAGGGCTTGCCCAAAGAGAGGGTCCCCTGTATGGGCTCCCTTTTCTGCCAGACAGAACACCTTGTGCTCACAGGCAGGGATCCAGTCAGGCAAGAAAGTCAGCAGCATCATAAAAAACAAACACAGTAGGGAAGATTTCCTGATTCGGTTAAGTCCCTTTCCATTAGTTTATGGCGATTACAAGGAATTCTAGTTCTGACTGTATTTCCTTCTCTGTTGGGACAGGCTACAGAGAGATGACTTCATCATCGACTTTCCTCTGTTTATCATGCCTTCCTTGGCATCACAGGCATCCTTGTGAAAACACTGACCTATGCTCACTAATGAACACATGCTGTAAAAGTGAGAAGGGCTAGTTTACCTGTATAGGAATCTACATATATTCAGGGAGCCCCTTGTGTTGTACCAAGCATATCACCATTGGTTAAGGACCAATCTCTCCACCACACCTGTAAGCTCTGGGCTTCTGAGGCCCAAAAGTATCACTTCTTCAACCTCACTTGTCTCTCTTTGACACTAATTTTTTTGTTCTGGCTGCACTGACCTTTTGTTTCTCTCACTTCCCCCAATATGCTATACTAACCATCACTCTACCCTTGGCCTTTGTACCATCTTTTTTCTGCCTGGAATGTTCTACCTGGAATCCTACTCTCCCCACAGACCTCAGCGCCAACATCACTTCCTCCTGAGGCTTTGTTGACCTTCCCAACAAAATCAAATTCTCTATCATGTGCTCCCAAAGATTTGTGTACCTCAAGTGTCTGTTCAGATTTATTTGTGTGATTATTTCACTGATGTCTGTCTCCTCTACTAGACTGTAAGTTCATTAGGACAAAGATCTTGCTGATACGCCCCTAGAATCTAACATAGTATCTTGCACATAAAGGCCCCCTTACACTTTTTTTGTTGAAAGAATGACTTAACTAGTCAGTAACAGGCAGTTCACTAAGCACTGGACACACATAGATAAACAAGATACATAAAATCTGCTCTCAAGAAGCTCATAGACCAGTCTAAGTGATGACAGACACAGAAAGGTACAACAGAATGTCATAAGCACTTCCAGGTAAGTACAGGGGCTTTCTATGTTTTTGTTCCTAGAGGAAATCAGAAAAGGAAGAAAGGACAAATGAGCTGAATCTTGAAGGCTAACAGAGACAGAGAATAATACCTTAGAGCAGGGAGCAATAAGAAAAGACAGGGTGAGAACATGCTAAAGACTAAAACACAAGAGAAGGTTTATTGTGCTGTTCACAGCCATATTGGCCACCCTCCGAGTGTCCCCAGAGGGACTGGTTGTGCAAGGTTTCAGGTAAGCATCAAGGCACTATTTTCTCAATGGTGTGGCCTGGAGACCTCTGTACAGAGCTCTGATAGGGTTGAGTTGGAGCCTACTGCACAGGTCTGGAGTTCCCACCTCCCCACCTCAACCTGAATCCAGCACCTGGAAATTCACTACCTTCTAACATTCACTACCTTCTACATGCCTGTAAGATGCCCAAATAAAGCTGCTATAAGAATGAGATGATGTCATGTGTGCAAAGGACCCATATAAAGATCAAAACACATTTTCTATTATTGCAAGGCACTCGATGAGTGTGTTTATCAAAAGAAAAATGAACAAACTTCGCTACTATGGACTCTGGCAGCCAATGAATTGTACCTAAACGTGGAGCCTTGGATGGGGAAAGGGTAAGGGGAAGGCAGATAGAAGCCCCCTGGTGAGGATTTCCAGCAAAATGGAGACTGGACAGGTTGGACTGTGAGAGTCTCCGCAAAAGCGAGCATCCATAAAGACTCTCTGAGTGAGTGCTCCCACTTAGAGCGGGGCACAATAAGTCACTCAGTCTCTGAGTGAGTACTGGTGGGTGAGTGTAAGTCTGTCTGAGGAGATACTTGGGTTCATGCACCCAGGGCTCTCCTCCAGAGGTGACTGCAATCCCCCACCACCACACCATTGCCCTGAGATTGGAGCCACCAGTGCACAGGATCATCTGTTGTACTGGGGCTCTCCTGAGAAGAGACAGCAGAAAGCAATCTATCTTTGTCCCCTGGCACCCGGCCCACACCATCACCTTTTTCAGCAGAGTGCTATGAGCCCAGGATCCATGGAGAGAGCAGATCAGGGAGAGATGGAGGGGTGCCCCACCACTGGTGAAAATACACTGACTGGAGCCATTTTCCCTGTTCTGAGACCATACAGAGATCTGCACTGCCCCGCCCAGCTCCACCCAGCCTCCAACCTGGGACATACAGGTAATCTCATCAAACTCAGAGAGGCAGAAGCCCCTCCTCCGCACTGGGGGAGACAGACACAGACACATCAGATCTGAGTGGGAGACTTGACAGGCAGCAAGCCAGGTGAGTCCACATCTGACCCACCCTCCTCCCACAGTAGTCCATGGGGCATCTGATCCACACTGAGAGAAACCCTATCAGCCTGTGCTGAGAGCAGAGGGAAGGGGCTGGAGATCAGCGCTGAAAGGAAGTTGGACTTACAGGAATGACCTCAAAGTGAGTTTTGGTTTTCTGGGGTTTGTTTGTCTGTTTGTTTTGCTCGGTTTTGTTTGTTTGTTTTAGTTTTAGTTTTCTCTCTTTCTTTCTATTTTTGATTACATTTTTGTATTTGCTTTGTTTCTGTTATTTTATTGCTGTTTTTTTAGACTTCCTGTATGTATGTGGGTATTTTTGAGGGCGAGTGCATCGGTAGGGCGGTACTTGTCAGTTTGTTTGTTTGTATGATTGTCTGTATGTTTTAGCTTTTTAAAAATCTTTTCTGTCTCTTTTCGTTTGTTAGTTGGTATGCCTGTCTGTTTCTTCTCTTATTCTTCTCTTTCTTCACCTTTCTCTCGTCCCCCTCCTTCTTTTTTCCATTCTTTTCCTTTTTCTTCTCATTTTGCTTTCAGGGGGCAAACCTCCACAGCATGGACAGATTGTAAGCAGTGGGAAGTGGGTTCCAGGGGCCCACATGCCTGTCAGTGGATACTGGGATCTGCAAATAGTCTCTGAATCACAGCTCCCCCCTCAACTAAATCTTTTTAATAGGTTTCCTTTACGCAAGCCTATGAGGAAGAAAACGGGTCAAATTGAGTTTGGGGTTTAGAATAAGAACAGTGAACAGAAAGGTAAATGGGAAAGTGTCAGTTGTTTGAAATCTAGGGCATTAGCTCAGTTCCTTTTTAAAATAAAAATAGGTCAGCTAAGTGAAATTGCGTGCTCAAATCAAAGACACCCTATGTGTATATCCAAGTGTGAGTGTACAGTGAGAGAGAAAGAGACTGAGAGAGAGATCAGCTGGAAAGCTTTGAAGGGAAGTATTCCCTGTACCCATTTCCCTAAACAAGTGTCTCCTTGTTAGATTTCATGCTGTTTATGCCTTCTAGTGTGGGAATTACATCATCAGGCCGATGAATCTACTACTATAGTTTTGTGCTCATTTGTTTTCAGTAGAGCATCCTGGTTAAGAAGCAGAGACAAAAAGATCTGGCTTCAAACCCCAATTCTGCCACTCCCTCTGGGTGATCTTGGAAGAGTGACTTTAATCTCTTTGAGCCTCAATGTCTTCATCTGAAAAATGGAGTCAATATTCCTCACATGGGCAGGTTTTGATATTATGTGACATCACATATATGAAGTGGTATGTACACAGATGGTGCATAAAAAGGCAACTGCTAGTGGTAGCATCAGTAGTAATAGTAACAGTAACTATTATAGTAGAAAAAACAGCAGTAGTGGCAGTAGTAGTGTTAATAGCAGTAATCATAGTAACAGTAGGAGCACCAATAGTCCTATCAAGAGTAATAAAGTGGCAATAGCAGTAGCAATATGGTGGTGGTAGTCATAGTGGTCAAAAAGTAGTAGCAGTAACAGCAGAAGCCATAGCTATTATAGTAGTAGTAGTAGTAGTAGTAGTAGTAGTAGTAGTAGCAATAGTAAGAGCCGGGCAGGCACAGTGGCTCAAGCCTGTAATCCCAGCACTTTGGGAAGCCAAGGTGAGAGGATTGCCTGAGCCCATGGCTTTGAGACCAGCTGGGCAACTTGGTGAGACCTCATCTCTACAATAAATTAAAAAATTAGCCAGGTGTGGTATTGTGCACCTGTAGTTCCAGCTACTTGGAAGGCTGAGGAGGAAGGTTTGCCGGATGGCCCAGCAGGTCAACACTGGAGTAGCTGTGAGCATATCACTGCACTCTAGCCTGGGTGACAGAGTGAGATTCCAACTCGGAAAAAAAAATAGTAGTAGTAGTAATAACAGTAAGAATTGTAATAGTAGCATCAGTAGCAATCCTTCTTAGAGTAATAAAGTGGTAATGGCAGTAGTAATATAGTAGTGATAGTCAAAGTAGTAAAATAGTGGTAGTAACAGCAGACACAGCAGTAATTGTAGCAGTAATGGCAGTAGCAGTACTAACAGTAATATTGACTACTCTCTTCTTCTAGCTTGATTCTCTCACAAGTTTCTACCATCTGAGACCATCTAAAGAAACCCTGGTAACCTTCTAAGTAATTTAGCACACAACAGGGACTCAGAATTAATGTGTCATCTTCAAGTACCTTGTTACAAACAAACTTTACACTAAGGAAACAAAAGAACACTGTTTCATTGTACGTTGGTACCTAGGCTTATCTTAAAAATAGGTTGAAGCTGACTACTAAAAACAAAGATATTCCTCTGTGGGCTGGCAACTGATTTGCAAATCTGCCTGAAACACTGTGGCATCTCATCATCCTCTAAAGTGTGGCAATGACCTTGGAAGCAATATACGTGTTAGAGTAGAGTGAAGCCTAGAAAGACGGAGTGTGGAGTTCTTGAGCATGAGATCCTCGCTCGCACCAGCCAAGCGTATCCACTCTTACAAGACGATAAAACACTTTGAAAAAAATGCCTGCTGTTCAACTGTGATCCCAAATCATTTTCTTTGCCCATTGATTCCTTGTTCAAACTTCTGGGAAAACTAATTTGAAAGAAGGTCAGTGTTTGAAAGGGGGTAGGGAAGGATGTATTTCCTGCATGTCCTATTTAAGCTGTTTAAAGACTTACTGTCTTCAATGCGTTATTAGAGCATAAGGAACTTTTAAGCAGTTTCCTTTCCACCAAAATCACTTTCAGTATGAAAACCACATGTGGCCTCAGACCCAAACCTATTTATAAGTCTCTCCTATATGTCCCCAGGAGAATAAGACCAGCACACAAGTTCTGGGGGCACTGCTGTCTAAATGGGGATCACAAAGGTGACCTGTGGGTATATATAACTCTTGCCCCCAGCAACTCTGCAGAGATGACTTTATCCCTGACAGACACTGGTGGCACAATGAGAGCTAATCTGGAGGCTACCGGAAGTCTTGTATCTAAAACCAATGGGTTGTGTTTTTCTTACAACTAGAAATCAAGAAGAAGTTACTAGAAAGAATAAAGGCTAGAAAGTGACTTTGTAAAAGTGTACTCAAGTCCAAGCTCTGGGCCTGTGCTTGGGTTCCAGGAGTTCTGCCTGTCTGTCTCGTTCAGAAGTAATTCTGCCAAGGGCTTCTGACTTCCCGCTGGGAGCACTCCACACAGTAAGCCCATCCGGGAAGGAGCCCACGCCTGTGCCCAGAGCCTCCCTCAGATCAGAGCTCACCTCAGTTGTCCTGCTCCCTGGAATTTCTGCTTCTCTGATACCCTGAACCCTGAACTCAGTATGTAAAAACTGTAGGGCATACCTACATGTATATGTAAAGGTATTACTTTGATAAAAATGAAAAACCATTAAAATCTAATCATGCTTTTTGTCAGAAACAGAAAATGTAGACAAGTATAAAGAAGGAAATGCCAAGTATTTACAATCTCACAATCCTGAGATAACTGATATTCACATTTCTCTGAATTTTCTTACAATCTTATTAGAGCATTTTAAAAGAATTGATGGCTATAAAATATTATGGATTTTTATGTTATATATTTCATCTAACATTATACCATGAGAACATTGCAAAGTCATTAAAATCGTTTAAAACATTATTTTAACATCTGCATTATAGTCCATTAAATAGATTTACAATAATTTATTCAATCAGTCCCATATTATTAGACATCTAAGTTCTGTCCAATTTTTTACTTTAATTTTTTTTAGATGTCACAATGAATGTTTTTGTACATAAACCTATTTCTTTATCTCTAATTATTTCCTTAGAAGTGAAATTACTGAATCAACAATGAGAAAAACAGAAATATTTAATGAGCAAAAGCAGTGGAATTGTCATATGAACTTTAAAAAACCCTGTATAATTGTTATAGATTTTTTAAACACTACATTTAAAACATCTTTCTTAAGATGTTCTTCACCCTGGGGCAAGCCACATCTGCCAACTTTTAGGCAAAATAACTAGACTGCAGTTGGAAAGGAATGCTTATTTAGACGATGACTTCTGCATTGAGAGATTACTGAAAATACTTAGCATCATTAAGTGATTTGCCCTGGGGCTTTCTCAACATTTTTTTTCTCATAAATTATTCCCAGAGAACATCACTGACTTGTTCGCATTTATTGGTAGAGCTGGGACTAGAACCTTGTATTTCTTCCTGACTCCCAGTCTCATGCACACCGTAGTATCACTTGAATAGATGAATAAACACTTAACTCTTTTACTGCCTTGACTAGTTATTGACATTTAAAGATGAGTCAATACAATAGACACCTCACTGTCAGTCAAATTGTTTTTTGAGACCCTGAATAAAAAGTACATGGATTTCTAAAAGGAAAAATGAGTCACTGATGAAACCAGATTTCATCAAAAACACGGAAAAGAAAGAACTCAACCAGTATTTGGAAAGCAGAATAGAAGGTCAATTCAAATTCTTTGAGGTTTGAATACAAGAGAGAAAACGATATACTTCTTAGTTACCTTGTGTTTGTATAAATAGCCTCAGATTCTTCACCTCTTTTTACTTGGCATGGTAGATGATATTGTTTGTCCCCAAGGCTCCCTTCTGTCTGGACACAGATCACTGTCGATGGCATATACTTCCCTGCCATGTTGACGTCAAGCTCCACAATGTGACTGTCTCTGGTCGAGGGAATGTGGGAAAATGTGAAAGAGTATGGGTTTATAGCCTGTGATGTAAGAGGCATCCTGTGTTTCTGATCGCCATCCCTGCACTGCTATCATCACCCATGAAAGAGCATGCCCCAGGTAGTGCACATAGAGTAGACCTAAACCCAATTTGCAGCCAAAACCAGAGCTGTCTTGACTAATCTGCAGGCTTATGAGCAGAAAATAAGTACAAATGATATGATAAAAATATTTAATTAATAGACATTATTGTAAACTGATGAGATTCTGGGGTTGTTTGTCACACAGCATTGACAATAACTGACTATTGCCTGTAACTGACTTTTTGGATCTGCTCACATTCATAGTGCCATACTAAAAAAAAAAGTCAATGTGGCATGAAGACGTCATAGTGATTTTCTAAATTATAGACCATATTATAATTAATAAGCTATTTTATAATCTGTTGTTTCATATATAGTCATGAATTGCTTACTGATGGGGATACATTCTGAGAAATGTGTTTTTAGACAATTTTATCATTGTGCAAACATCATAGAGTGCACTAACACAAACCTACAGGGTATAGCCTACTACACACCTAGGCTGTATAGTGTGGCCTGTTGCTCTTAGACAACAAACCTGTACTGGGTGCTGTAGACCACTATAACACAGTGGTAAATATCTGTAAGATGAAACATGTCTAAACATAAAATACAGACTGGAAGTTGCTCTGGCTAAGTCAGTGAGTGAATGTGAAGGCCAAAGTCATTACTGTATGTTACTGTAGACTTCACAAATACAGTACACTTAGGTTACACCAAATTTGTCAAAAAAAATTTTTCTTCTGTAATAACATAACTTTAACTTACTGTAACTTTTAAACTTTTAATGTTTTTTAACTTTTTGACTCTTTTGTAATAACACTTAGCTTAAACCACAAACACATTTTACAGTTGTACAAAATATTTTTTATATCCTTATTCTATAAGTTGTTTTCTATTTTTAAAATATTTTAACTTTTTTTTGTAGGGGCCAAAGGAAAAACTTCACTCTCTGAAGTTTCACTGAAAAGTCAACTCACAAAAGGCAGAATAATTGGAGAAAAGAAATATAAAATTTATTAACGGGTACACAGGAAGCACCACAAAGTGATTATACCAATCACTTTGGGTACAGATGCTTATATAATATCCTGAGGTTACAAAAAGAATGGGGGCTTGGATTCTGGTATAACAGGCTGTGGGAAGGAGAGAAGAGGAGGCCTGGCTAGCAAAGGTGGTCTCGTTATATAGATGAAACGTCACAGCTAGCAGCCTTCAAATAGAAAAGATGGCAAATGTTTCTTTCAGACCATTAAAGATGTGCAGTAGTATACTGCACTGTGATGTTACATGGCTATGTATGACGCCACTAGGTGATAGACATTTTCAGCCTCATTATCATCTTATGAGACCACCATCATCTGTGCAATCTGTTTGTCATTATGCTGCTCAGGACTTTAATTCCCACAACAGAAAATGAAATCTAGAGAGGTAATATGACTTCCATCATGTCACACATTGACTAAGTGGTAGAGCCGGGACTTGAACACAAGTCAAATCAAAGAATAAAACACCCACGCACACATATAAATGGTGATACAAACAGTCCAACAAAATTAAGCTGCCAAGATGTTGACAACAATACTTTCCAGAAATTGGGCTCGGTAGCTGAGGTGAGTGGATTGCCCGAGCCCGTGGGTTCGGGGAACTTGGCGAGCCCGTGGGTACCCTGGGGAACTTGGCGAGACCTCATCTCTACAATAAATCAAAAAAATTAGCCGGGTGTGGTTGCGTGCGCCTGTAGTTCCAGCTACTTGGAAGGCTGAGACGGAAGGATCTCCGGAGCCCAACAGGTCGAGGCTGTGGTGGCTGGGAGCGGCCACTGCACTCCAGTCTGGGCAACAGAGTGAGACTTCAACTCAAAAAAAAAAATACTTTCCAGAGATTATTGCCAGTTGAAATAGACAACAGGGAGCATCACATTGATAGAAAATTTCATTGATTTTTCATTGGTGGCCATTTCTTACATTCCTCTGTATTCAAGGAAGAATCTGACATGTCAATGATATTTGAAAAGCAAATCTTGCATTTCCTAAGGAAATTCTTCCCTTGTGACATCCTGTGTATGGCTCTGTGGCCACATAAAATGTTGCAGTAAACAACTCAATATATATTTCAACCGTTAATTGCCTTCTCAGACCTTGGAATTTCTCACTGAGCTTACTCACAAGTTTTATTGAGGGCATAAAATTTATTGTGTTGACATACCCTTTAAAGTGCTGAATTCATCAAGGCCAAACCAAGCCTGGATGACATTATGGAGAGTGAGTCAAAATTTTTTTTTTACTGGAAGTTTTGTTCTACGCTTCTCTTTTACATCACAACCCAAATTAAGCTGCTGGGGGAAAAAATGCCAACACTTCTTAAAAGAAATGTAATCATCTTCTTGCAGGCACATTTGCACAGAACTGTAATGAAACTGCGTTATCTATTCCGAAGAAGTCTGGGCCTCAGCAACCAGACAAAATGATGAGAGTCTGTGTTTGAAAAGTCTTGGCGTGGCAGTCCAGAGTCAGAGGGCCCTGGAGATTTTCAGATAAAAAGATTTAGCTGTGGGACTTTTTGATTTGTTTAAAGAGAGGCTCATTGTTACATGGTGCCTTGTACTGATAATTGCTCAAAATTTTGCCTAAGAGGCTTTGCTTGAAACTCACATGTTGACATGCCTGGTGAAAAGATTATCTTAAAATATGAAAGACCCCAAAACACAGAGGGGGGCTCAGTCTTCTGTGAAGCGCTTAGCAGAGAATATAAGGAGATGTAAAAAAGGAATAAGATGCTTTGAAATGTATATAGATGGTCCAACAAATTGACTGTAAGATGTTGACAGCAAATACCATGCAAGGGGTTATAAAAACACCAGCAATAAAATGAAGACAGAGATACCCAGCCCCCAAGGACAAAATTCAGGAGTCACACATCACTTTCACTCCCTCATTTTCTTAAACACAAATATTTATTAAGAACTCTGGAACCAGGCTGTCTGGGTTCAAATCCTGCTTCTTTCATTTGCATGTGACATCACTTTGGGCAACTTAATTCTTCTCTGCCTCAGTCTGGCATCTACAAAATGATCATATAACAATATTTTTCTCATAGGATTGCTAGACAGATAAAGGAAGTTAGTGAATGTACAAAACTTACTATGTGCTGGGTAAGTATTTAAAGTATTTTAATTATGATGAGAATGTGCTAGGTACTAGAAGTGAGGAAAGAAAATGTCCATGTTTCCTTATTTACATTCTAGCTATGAAGATGATCCGCTTACTGTAAAATTATGACCCAGTGTGAGAAGGCCCTGGGATGGTTATTTAGTCTAGTGAAGAGGATCTGCCTGGATACAATGATATCTGTCCCACTCATCAGTAGAGAGAGATAAGTGCACACTGATCCATAGATGATCCTGCCAGTTTGACTCTGTGTACTAGTTATCTATTGCTGTGTAATAAATTACCCCCAAATTTAATAGCTTAAAACACAAATATTTCTTATCTCAGTTTCTATTGTTCAGGAAACCTGGGAGTGGTTCTGCTGAGTGACTCTGGCTCATGCGGTTGCAGTTTGGTCAGGGCTGTGATTTCACCTGAGGCTCAACTTGAAGGGCTCCACATCCAAAGTGACTCAGGTGGTTTTTGGCAGGTCCCAGGCCTCCGTTTCTGCCATGTAGTTCTTTACACAGACCTGCCTCATGTCACAAAAACTGGCTTCACTCAGAGTGAGTGATCTAAGAGAAAGTAAAAAGGAAAGAAAGAAAGAGAGAGGAAGAAAACCTATGATAGAAGCAACAGTCATTTTATAATTAAAAATTTGGAGTGACAACGCATACCTTCTGGCATATTTTGTTTATTAGAAGACAATAAGTCCAGCCCACACTCAAGAATTGGAGACTAGACAGTACATAAATATTGGGATGTAGGGATTCTGATATGGGGGGGAGAACCCTCTTACATACTGTCTACCGTGGTCTATTGGATAATTTCAGGCTATCTGGAAGGGATTTGACGAAATCACAGGAAGGAAAAAGTTAGAAATTCTACTTCCCAATGTCCTTATTACAAACCACCAAGTTAACACCAAAAAGAGGGAGAGAAGACAATCAATTATTAGTCAAAGGTCCACTCAAATGTCATCTTTTCAGAGTAGCCTCCTTGGGCCACCAAATCATTGTTGCCCCTCCTCCCATTGCTCATTAATCCATCATCTTGTTCTGTTTTAATACTTATATTATATGTTATTATTTATTTGCTGGTTCTTTGCTTTCCCCCCCATCACAACCTCCATGGAAGCAGGAACCTTGTCTATCTCAGTTCACATTACATAGCAAGTATCTTTATCAAATGGCTGCCGGGCTCTCTATATAAACAAGAGGCCCGACTGACCCCAAAGTCCCTAAAATGTGGTTAGAAAGACCAGGGTAGAGAAATAAGTATTTGCCTTGATTTTTAATTTTGACATCTGGTTAGAAGACCACAGAAGCCAAAGAACTCTCACTGGAGAAGGCAAAGCTGAGTGGAGCATTGAAGGGTGTTGTGGATCTGGTAATGTGGAAAGACGAGCTCTGTTTACGGTATTATAGGGAGGAAATAGAAGCTGGTTAGGTGAAGTAGGGTCAAATTTAGAGAACATGGAAAGCTGAAAGCCAATCCCACTTTATTGCTGGGGCCTGGCCAACTGATACACTGAGGCCGGTGTGTCTTCATGCACAGATCAAACAGGTGAACAAAGGCATTGGCATTTCCAGGCTTTTTCCAAGTGTCGCCAAAAACATCATCAAATGAGAAACTGCATCTCTCACAAAATTAGATATTTTATAAGAATTTAAATCCTTTATAAGAATTTGCTGCCTACTTGCTTTCCCAGCATGACTGTACATCCTTGAAGATAGCCTAAATCCCTTTAGTCTGATTTTGTGTTCATTCAGTAGCCTATTGATGAGTGATTTGACAGCCCAAGAATTTCTACAATGACCCAACTTGGGTTGAGTATCCATTGCTGAACCAGTCTCTCTGGCAGTGTGATGGAGTTCTCTGAGTGAACAACCCCAGGACATGTGACTGTCCTCTTCCCATGGAGAGAGGTCAATCACAGCTAGAACAAAGTCACATGATCTAGAAGCTGGTGCTCAAATTTAAAATTGGGACGCCTTTGCCCAAAGATGATAAGAACCTTGGGAAGACAAAACACACATGTTCACATAAAATCCTGAACCACCCTCAGCAGCCCACACTGTGTTTCTAAATACAGTTCTAGATATCACAGTCCCATAAGAGAGACTTTGACACACTGGAAAAAGACTGTGTGGAAGGACAGAAGTTGCTTAAACTAGAAGCCAGGGAGGGAAGCCCAGGACATATGAGCACCTATAAAATAGCCCCCAAATAAAGATAACATTATTTATTGTATGTCTCCAAAGAGTAGGATCAAGTATGTAGTAAGCACTCAATAGATACTTGTTATATATGGCGAAACAAGATGGAAGAGAAACTTGCAGATTAGAAGCGACTTGGGAACATTTGTACGCAAATGCACATATGTTCTCATTTCTCTTGGGTAAGTAATCAGAAATGGCATGGCAGTATGATACAAAGGTGTAGTATTCATGTGCAATGGCTGCTGCAACAAACAACAAACTTAAGAGTTTAAAACAATACAAATGTACTATCTTACAGCTATTGAGGTCAGAACTTTGGAATACGTTTTGCTAGGCTAGAATCAAGGTATTGGCAGGATTGCATTCCTTCTGGAGGTTCTAGGGAAGGTATGTTCTCTTGCCTTCTCCAACTTCCAGAAGGTACCCACATTCCTTGACTCACATTCCCTTCTTCCTCTTCACAGCTAACAGTGGGCATCTTCAAATTTCTGTCTGATCTTCCCGCCTCCCTCTAATAAGGGTTACACAGACAATTCAAGATAATCTCCCCATCTCAAAATCTTTTAACTTAATCACATCTGCAGTGTCTTTTTTTCCTATGTAAAGTAACATATTCACAGATTGCAGGGATTAGGGCATGGATATTTTGGGGGTAAGGAGGCACTTTTCTATCTGTCACAGTGTTTATTTAACTCTTTAAGAAACTGCTGAACTGTTCTCCAAAGTGGCTGTACCATTTTGCAAGGCCACCAGCAGTATATGGGAGACCCAGTTGTTCCTCACCATCGCCAGCACTTGGTATGGTTAGTCTTTTTAATCGAAGCCATTTTAAAAACTGTGCAGCCGTACCTTATTTCTGGCTTTAATTTGCATTTTCCCTAAGTAAAGATGCTGAGCATCTTTTCATGTGTTTATTTGCCATCTGAATATCTGTTTTGGTGAAGTGGCTATTTAAGTCTTTTGCTCATTTTTAATTGTGCTCTTTTCTTACTGTTGAATTTTTGGGGTTCTTTATATACTCTGGATCTAAGTCTTTTGTTGGATCTATGCTTTGCAAATATTTTCTTCAAGTCTGTAATTATTTTAATAATCTTACTTATAACAGCCAAAAACTGGGAATAATCCAAACATTCATCAACAGGTGAATAGATACTAAATTATGGTACATCCATCCAATAGAATGGTACTCAACAATAAAAAGAAATTAAGCTATTTATATACCCAACAACATGGATTAATCTGAAACTTATTATGATTATGGAAGAAGTCAGACAAAAATAAGTACTATGCTGTATGATTCCATTTATATAAAACTAGAAAATATAAACTAATCTATGATGACAGAAAGCAAATTAGTGGTTGCTATGGGAATGGTGGTTGGGGTGAGGTGAAGTGGGAAGAAGGGGAGGAAGGGATTACAAAAGACTACAAAGAAATTGTTGGGGTGATAGATGTGTTCATTACCTTGATTGTGTTGGTGGTTTTGTGGTTATACACATATGCCAAAGCTCATTAAATTGCACACTGTAAATATTGTGTGCCAATTATACTTTAAACCTGTTATTTGAAAAGAAGATTTAAGAGACTTACTAACTAAAAGCAATGCATAGGTCTTATTTTGATCTGGATTTTTAAAAGTCAAGTACAAAAGAAAATGAGTTAGGGAAATTTAGGCACTGACTAGATATTAATGTTGCTAAGGGGTGACTGTTAATTTTTTTTAATAAGGGTAAATTTTTTCAGTCTTTATCTCTCAGAGATGTGTACTGATGGAGTGACATGCTGTCTGGGATTTCCTTTCAAAGAATCCATGCAAGATGGAGGGTGGAAAGGAGACAAGACTGGCCACATGCTGATACTTGTCAGAACTGGGTGATGGGCACCTAAGTGGTCATGATACTATTCTCTCTAACTTTGTATATATTCCAAATTTTCCGTCCTTTAAAGATAAAATATTTTCATTTTAAAATAACATATTTTTTGAATGAATGATATAAGAAGGCATATTTTGACTCAATGCATGATTGATACTTTTTTAAAAACAGCACCTTTCTGAAAAATAGAATAATCTTCCTTAGGATGTGGAAAGCTAGATGGAATAAAAAGGGAGGGATTCAGATGCCAGAGGAATAGTTTATGAAGGATGACCTAGGGCTTGTGGGCCAAGTCACGCCCTCCTGCTAATGAGCTAAAGAATGTCTTTACACTTTTAAATGGTGGGAACAAGTTTTTAAGAATATTTTCTGACATGTCAAAATTATGTGCGATTTCTTTCAGCATTCATAAAGGCTCACTGGAACACAACCACGTCCATTCATTTGCCTCTCATCTCTGCCTGCTTTTGTGTTATAATAGCAGAATAGAGAAGTTGCTTCAGAGACTGTATGACCCACAAAAACTAAACTATTATTTACTATCTGGTTGTTGCAGAAAAGTTCTGCTGATTCCTGATACAGAAGACAACATTGACCCCTGAAAGAGTTTCCCTAAATAGACTACACTCCAGAGAAAAAGTGGAAAAAGCAGAACATGAATGAGCCCAGCTTTTAGCTCTGTCTCTCCCACCAAGAGGGACTCCAAGGGTCAGGGGAGGATGCCATGCTCAATTCATTACAAAAAAACCATTGTCACTTCTGGGAACACAGTGGATTGAGGGTAAGGAGTCGGTTTTCCCTCCAGCCTCAGGGGTCAGCAGCTTTCTCACGGACATTGTTAGAGCCAATAGATAATGTGTCAAGGTCAAGGTGTGACTCTTAACCCTCACCTCTGAGCTGCTTGCATGTTTGCTCTCTTGTTTATTACCTGTCTGTGTCCCTAGAATGTCAACTCCACTGGGGCAGGGACTCAGTGCGTACTGTTCGCTTCCATATTGTGTTCTTGGAGCAGTGCCTGGCAAACAGTAGGCTCTCCGTCAAGGCAGGCAGGGAGAATAAGTTAACTGTGAAGGAAGCCTCATCAAATAGAGAGTGAGTGAAAGTTGTGGCATTGAATCTCAGGGATAAAAAAATAGTTTTCTTCTTGCACAATGAAAACGATCTTTATTCCCAATTGAGGCTTCTTCACATATGTCTAAATATAACCTAGAAATAGTACAATATGAATATTGAAGGAATTTTGCCTACCTCAGTTTCTGTACAAATTAGAATTAAGTTCAGCTCTTGCCTCAGAAGACAGCCACTGTTCAGAATTCTGTTGCATCATATGCATGCACTCTCTTCTTCGTGGTGAGGAATGATGTGCCTTGATTCACTCTGCGAACCTGTACAAGTGACTCACCCTCTCTGTTCTTCATATGCGCAAAAATGGGGAAGCTTCATGGGGTTGTTGTGATAATCAAATGAGATAATGAGTGAGATTATTGAATCCTTTTGGTCTCAGAGACATAACCTTTCCCCACCCTCAGTATAAAAGAGCTTTGGGTTCATAACAGCATTATTACAGTGGCTATAGGCAGAAACAACCCAGGTGTCCATCAACAGATACACAGATAAACAAGATGTGATATACTCATACAATGGCATATTAATCAGCCATAAAAAGGACTGAAATTCTGGGACATGCTATGATATGTACGAACCCTAAAAACATTATGCAAAGTGAAAGATGACAGACATCTATTTATATGAAAATCCAGAATTGACAAGTTCCTAGAAACAGAAAAAAATGAGGACACTAGGGACTTAGAAGAGAAAAGAATGTGTAATGACTACTAAATGGGGTCAGAGCTTCTGTTTGAGGTGGTATAAATTTTGGAATTTGACAGTAATCATCAGTGGGGTTGCACAACATTGTGAATGTCCTTAATGCCACTAAATTGTACATTTTTAAATAGTTAAAATGACACATTTTGTAAGTATTTTGCCACAAGAAAATAAAAAGGATTTGGAAAATAAAAAGGATTTGAGAAGTGCTACAAAAGTACAAAATGCTGATTTAAGAAATCTGAAGCCAGAATTCCTGGATTAGAATCCTAATTATGCAGACTGTGTAAACTTCAGCAGCCCTTAATCATCTGATGCCTCAGTTTTCTCCTCTGAAAAGGGTGAGAACACATGATTTTATCTCCCACCTGTTGTAGGTATTAAAGAAGCTCATAAGTAAGTAAGCACTTAGAAGAGTGGCTACATAGAGTAAGTGCTCAGTAAATGCTAGCTAGTCGTAATTAGGCTACCATTGATATATCATTCTATCCACTCGTACTCTTAGAACAGGGATTTTTGGTCTCTGCACTATTGTCATTTGGGGCCAGATAATTTCCTGTTGTAGGAGGCTGTCCTATGCATTGTGGGACACTTCACAGCATCCCCACCTCTACCCACTGACTGTCAGTATCACCCAGTCTCTCCCCCAAAGTTGTAACAACCAAAAATGTCTGCAAAATTGCCCCTGGTTGAAAAATCACTGTCTTGGCAACACCATATTGCAAAGTTGGAAGGGGTCTTAGCTATTATTACCCACTCTCATGACTTTCACATTCTTTTGACCCTATCCCATGACCCACTGCACAAGTAAATGGGTGTATATTATATACTTATGATACATATCATATGTCTCAAAAAGTTTACAAAACAAATCTTACCCTTATTGTGTACGAAAAGGGACTCAAAAATAGCCAGAATTATTTTGGGGAGGACAGGCTTCTTGTGGTACAGGCTTCCCCCACCAGGTAAGTATTCTGGGAACCCACTGGAATCAGTGCACCAGCTAGCATTGGTGTGAGAGACTGCATTCAACTTCAGTGAATTTTTTGGGGAGGGAGATTCTTTCAACACATTTACCCATTTTGTGATGGGTGATTTACGAGCACACTTGTCCACACTGTGCTGAGTGTTCAGCAGTTTTGGACCCAAAACAGCAAGACCCCTGGTGTACCACCCTTCTTATTTTCCCAGGCTTGCTCTGAGTGACTTGTTTTGTTTCACTGAATGAAAACACTCCTTAAAGGGAAATGTTTTGCCAACGTGGGAGAGGTGAAATAAAAAACAGCAGAAATACTAAAAGGCATCAAAATTGATGCATTTGAAAACTGTTTTGAGCAGTGGAAAATGTCTCAATAAGTGTGTTGCATCAAATGGCGACTATTTTAAAGGTGACTAAAGTCTAATCATGTAAGAATAAATACATACTTTTTTATAAATTCCCTTTTCCTGGGTCCCCCCTCATACAGTGCAATGAATTCTGATATTTTCAATTTTGTTGTATTGTATTCTATTTCTTTTCTTTAAAAAAAATACAAAACCAAAAATACTAGTCATACCCTTCAAATTGATTTCATGACCCACTTACAGGTCACAACCTACAGGTTAAAAAACACTGATCTAGTCAACTTTGTTTTATCAAATGTCCATTCAATTTCAAACCAACACTAATCCCACAGCATACCTAGCCTATTCACAAACATTTCAGGCTGATCCTCACTGGCTCTCCAGTTTCTCAAGTGGGCCAAGATTCCCTGCAGCACAGGAAAGTCGGGATCCCTATCCGAAGATGGACAAATGTCTGGAATAATGGGGGAAAAGTTTAATTCCAAGGAATGGAGTCAGCTCTAAATTGATTCTGCGTTAAAAAGCATTCTCTCCCTCTCCCCGCAACCCCCTCTCATTTCTCTCTCTCTCTCTCTCTTCCTCTCCCTTCTTCTGCCTCTGGCTCTCACTGTCATTCTGTTTTTATTTATAGCAAGCAGCAGTTGAGAGGGACTACCTCGCCCCCACCTGCCTTGCTAGCTCCTCAGAAATTTACACTTAGACATCACAGAAAGAACAGTCAAATCCTGCCCTGGGTCGAGGTGGGAGTTGTTGGGAGAGGAGATTTTAGATGCAATCAGCCAACTCATTCTTTACAATCTACGATTAAAAAAATGGGAGGGGGCAGCTATAAGGAGATTTTCAAAGAGGAGAAATATTTCCTAGTTTAAAATTTAAAAGGGCGAATCATAAAATCCTTTCACAAAACACTCTCTCCATAGTGATTTTTCCCCCCAAAAGTTACTCACCTGAGGTTACCAGTGAATAATATCTGCTGGCATTTCCTGAGTGTTTGCTACGGGCAAGGCTCTGTGCTAAATCCTTTAGATATTATTTCATTGTCATAATTACTTCAGGAAAAAAGTGGTATTACTATCATCCCATTTTATGAATGGAAATCCTGAAACTCAAAGAACCTAAGTGACTTGCCTTAAACAGCGTGTCTCCAGAGTAACAATACTGGGAATTAATTCCAAAAGGGTTGCCTCACACAGCATATAGAAATACAGGATGCCTCTTGCATGAGACATTCTTAAATTTAAAAACTATTTGTTGTTTATATGAAATTCTACTTTAAGTAAGTGTATTTTTTCTGGCAACCCTAAACTCATGTGGTTGGAATCCCAGGTCCTCATTCTAAGCCAATTTGCTGGTGATTCTCAAAGTGTGATTTTTGGACTGGCAGCATCATCATCACATGGGAAATTGCCATAAATGCAATTTTAAAGTCAGGGTCTCACTCTGTGGCCCAAGCTGGAATACAGTGGCATGATCATGGCTCACTGCAGCCTTGATCTCCTGGGCTCAGGCAAAAGCAGTCCTTCCACCTTAGCCTCCCAAGTAGCTAGAACTGCAGGCATGCACTACCACACCCAGCTAATTGTGTGTGTGTGTGTGTGTGTGTGTGTGTGTGTGTGTGTGTGTGTGTGTGTGTGTGTGTAGAGACGATGTCTTGTTATGTTGCCCAGGCTGGTCTCAAGCACCTGGGCTCAAGCAATCCTTCCAACTCCTCCTCTCCAAATTCTGGGATTAGAGGCGTGAGCCACAATGCCTGATCCAGAAATGCAAATTCTCAGGTTCCACCCTAAACTTACTGAGCAAGAAACTCTGTGGGTGGAGCTCTGCAATCTGGGATTTAACAAGCTTCCCAGGCGATTCCCATGCACACTCAAGTTTGAGCACCACTGCAATATGATAGACCACCCACTATAATATTCTGGGTTAACTAGCAATATAACCAAACTTTAAACTGGGCTTCAGCCTGAGTCTTAAGATTTTTTCATGACTACCTATCTCTCCTTTTTCTCTTTTCTTCTCAATTCTCAGTGAAATCCTTAACAATATACCTCACTGAAAACACACTCAAGTTTGTCTGGTGCTTTCTCATACACTTTCATTAATTCATTTATCCATCCATTCATGCAGGCACTCAATCATTCCACAAAACTTTATTAAGTACTTGTGATGGTTAATTTTATGTGTCAATTTGACTGGACTAAGAGTTTCCCAGATAGCTGATAAAGCATTATTTCAGGATGTGTCTGTGCAAGTGTTTCTGGAAGATACTAGTAATTTGAATCAGTTGACTTGAGTGAAAAAGATGGTCCTCATGAATGTGAGTGGGCATCATCCAATCTGTTGAGAGCCTGAGTAGAACAAATATAGAGGAAGGATAAATTTGCTGCCTCTCCTTAAGCTGGGACATTCATCTTTTCCTGCCCTCAGCCATCAGTGCACCTAGGTCTTGCAGCTATAAAAATGCCTTTGAACTGGGACTTACACCATTGGCTCCTCTGGTTCCCAGGCCTTCTGGCTTGGACTAGACCAGCATGTCTGGGTCCCCAGCTTGCAGACAATGCATCGTGGAACTTCTCATCCTCCATAATCAGTGATCCAGTCCTTCATAATACATTTCTTTCCATGTATCTATCTATATCCGATTTGTTCTGTTTCTCTAGAGAATTTTGACTAATACAGTGACCACTCCGGGGCAGAGACTGTATTGAGTATTGAGCACAGTTTACTTTGTATTAAAGTTGCTTATTTAAACACATCTGTATCCTGCACTCAATTAAGAGTTCCCAGGAGGATGAGGAAGAGGAGTCTTTTTAATGTCTGAGTCCCTGGTTCCTAGCCAAGGGTCAAAGAATGTCTAATAGAATTGAATGGGGAAAAATGTGAAAAGAATTCTCACATTGCTCCCATTTTTAATTCAAAGTCCTTTGGGTCTGAGAATGTTGCCTGTCCTTCCTATCCCCAAAGGAAAAACATGAAAACTGCCTCATTAATTCTCCTGGACATGTTTGACAACTCGGTTGTCCCTCAGCTCTGATGCTAAGTGGGTTTCTCTGTTTGTGGTTAAGCAGGGAAGAGGGTTATTCAGGTTTCACTGCCAGGAGCTCACCAGTTTTTCTTTCTGTCATTCAAAACAACCATCTTTATTTCCTGCCCACTGAACAAAGACAGAGAATTGGGATAGTGAAGAGATATAATTGAAGATGGCATTTTACAGCTATAAGACCCACGTGTTCGGGGTGCATACACACACACACACACACACACACACACACACACACACACACACACGCACGCACACACACAATGTCTTGCATATGACCCAGGGGCCAATCGCAAACTGTGGTCAAGAAAAAGATTCTAGGAAATGATGTCAAAATCCCTCTTATAAAGAAAACACATCTGTCAGGGCCCAGGGATGTCAGACAAGATGGCAAAGCACACATGGACAACCTGGGTTGGAGC
This sequence comes from Carlito syrichta, assembly GCF_000164805.1. NCBI lineage: Eukaryota > Metazoa > Chordata > Mammalia > Primates > Tarsiidae > Carlito > Carlito syrichta. The sequence continues at coordinate 221,465 of NW_007233365.1, read as the reverse complement.
TAGTGCTATTGTTTAATAGACCGGAGGGACAAGCATGAGGAGTGAGAACACCATGACAATTGCCTCTAGCCTGGAACATTTTTCACACACTCTCTTGCGCAGATCTCAGTTTAAATGTCACTCCCTAAAACCAGGTCAGTCCCACCCTTGGACCTCACACATTATCATAATCAAAACTAAATGTTAGTTGTTATTGCCAGTCTCCCAACTGGAACATAAGCACCATTAGGACAGAGAGCTTGCCCTATTTGCTCAGTGTTGCACTCTCTGCCTCTAGTGCAGTATGTGTCCCAGTAGATGCTCAATAAATATTTGGTAAAAGAAACAACTGATGAATCTCAAGTCAACTACCTACCAGAGGTGTGACCTTGAGCAAATTACTCATTTTCTGTCTTTAAGTTTCAGTTTCCTTATCTACATCATGGGGATAAAAATAGTACCTACCCTTTAGGGTCGAAGTCTGATAGAATGAGATATATGTATAAAAGATAAACACAGTAATTTGGCACACAGTAGATATTTGATAAAGGTCAGTTGCTGTCACTGTTGGGTATATCTGTCACCTGAGTGAAAAGCAAGATTATATGGCACCTAGGACATAGTAAGTGCTCAATAAATTTATGTTAAACAAATATAGTATATTTTACATACATCATCACAGTTAATTCTAACATTACCCAGAGGAACTCAAATCACTCTGTGAAAAAAATACCTGCACACGCATGTTTATTACAGCATTATTCGCAATAGCAAAAACATGGAACCAACCATGCTGCCCATCCAAACTGAACTGGATAAAAAACATGTGTACATGATGGAATATTACACATTCATTAGAAAGGGCAAAATTATGAACTTCGCAGCAACTTGGATGGACTTAGAGTCTATAATACTAAGTGATCTATCACAGAAACAAAGAACAAAGTACCACATGTTCTCACTCATAAGTGGAACTTGAACAATTATCATAGTACTGTTAGGTTAGGTTTTACTATTATTGTTGCTGCTGTTAGTTAATGAAACTTATATTCTTCTAGGTAAAGGGATAGGCCCATGATTTGGTGGCCAGGCGTGGTGGCTTACACCTGTAATCCCAGCACTTTGGGAGGTCAAAGGCAGAGGATTGCTTGAGCCCAAGAGTTGGAGTCCAGCCTGGGCAACATAGCGAGAGTCCTTCTCTACAAAAAAATTGTTTTAAATCAAAAGCTTGAATACTTTCAAAAAGAAAGAAAGAAAGGGATTGGCAGTAGTGGGAAACTGACAGGGGAGGGAGGGGGGCACACTTCCTCATCAAGGATATCTACATAATGACCATTTATATACCTGACCCTGAATTGAACCCCACATTTTAAAAATAAAAAAATCCAAATACTAATGCTATATCATCAATATTCTTATCTTCTTCCTACATTATGGAAGAAGAAGCAGAGGCTATGGAAGATAGAAATTTACTGAACTCACACATTGACTTGACAATTGTCAGATCCACATTTGAGCCTATTTGTTTAAGCATGACAGTAAACCACCTCTCAAGTTCTTTGTCATCTCTAAACCTCAGTTTGCTTATCTGGAAAATAAAATAAAAAACAAGCAAAATGGAAACCTTACCCTTGCTGATCTCAGAGATACCCCACAGAGCAACCATTGCATGAGAGCAGTGGGTGAAATTCTTCCAAATCCATTTGCCTCGATCACATGCAGTTGGGAGAACTGTTTACATTTTAAGTGCTCATTTTCACTGCGTGACAATGTCGCTGGGCTCCGTGAGGCATCCTTCCGTGCTTTAAGACCACATCAATGCCAATGAGCTGAAAGAAGATGGAGAAAAGAAAGTGTGACAGGCTCTGTCTTTATTTTTAGGTGCAGCCATCTCTTGACTGAGACAAACAATCATTTTCCCAACCTATTTCCTCCAGCAGCTTAATGTCTCTTGGTGCTTTAATTTCCTACCACCTTGTTCCTAAGTGCTGGATCTTCCCTTCACAGATGTGAAGTCTGTTCTTTGCACCTGTCAGCAGGGCACGAGGTGCTCCTGATTCCCTGAGGTCCTTCTGCTTCATGTACTCCTCTTTTCTCTTTTGCATCCCCCAACCAGAGCAAATGTGAAACATAAATGTTTCCCATCCAGAACGTAATTAAATCTCGTTAGCCTATAGTTTGAGTCAACACACATCTGGAAATGTGAACATGGTAACTGGTTTCATGGGTCCTAGAGTCTGTGTATCTATTTCTGTTTGTGATTGACACTCCTGTACCACTATCAAGATTAGTAGCCATCAGTCAGGCAGAAAGTTATTATCAGCGAGTGCTAAACAAACCCCAACTCCAAGTGGAATCGAGGTTTTTCAGTAACGCACGTCTGAGTACTTTAATCACTAGATTCAGCCTAACTGAGTTTTTGAGTTTGTCTGTTTTTGTCTGTTTGTTTGTCTCTTCCCTGCTCCCACCTCTCAAATATAAGCAAACAGAAATCTGAAAAGTTGTGAGTGCAGTGCAAGCACATTAATCTTTGGCTAGAAATTTAACCTGGAGAAGTCAACTAAATCCTCTCAATTTCTTTTAAACTATGTGCTTGTTTCTATTTCTTTCAGCCTGTGTCATGTAGTCTTCTATGCCAGGATTCTAGACTTAAACTGACAACGAAAGGAAATCAGCTAAGGAAAAAAAAGAAGTCACCCATTTATCCTATTTGGCAATTTCTAAAATTATCACCCTTATTCTACCGTCCTAGAAAATGCATTTCTCACATTATAATATACCTCTTGGCCTCTGTCCATTTTTACCAAATATATTTGCAACAGACAAAAAGGTAGGGCTTCCCCCTTAGATCAGAGAAAGCTATCATTTGGGGAATGCAGTGATTGAAGTTTGACTATTATAAAATATTCAACTCAGCATGCGTTGGGGCAGGTATTCTCCATGGACAATGATGGGTTTTGCTCATAATTTTACAAATACATTCAACCCTTTCCCCAAGAGTTTATGAATAGAAAGAAGCTAAAATAGTTTGTCCAACGAGGCTAGAAAAACCAGCAAAGAAATACTCTTAGGATCACATGTAAAAAAGAAACAGCACAATATAACAGCAGAAGAACTGGCCCGCGATCAGAATTCAAGACTAAATGCTTCTTAAAATATAAGGGAAGCACGTGGGTTGGGATATATCACAGTGCGGTGATTTCAAACATGAACTTTTTCACCAGGCAGACCTGAGTTAAGCCCAGATTCTGCCTTTTACTGGTTTTGTTGGAACAAATTACTTATCCTCTTTTGTCCTTGGTTTTCCCATCGGGGAAGTGGGTATAATCGTTGTACCTGACTCACAGGATTATTTAGAGAACTTAATAAGGTAATGCATGTATATTTCACCTAGGACCTAGCCCATAGAGTGCTTCAATACATGTTACTAGTAGTATTAATATTAATGTACAGAATGCTTCCACATGTCATGATTGTCACTGTTGCTTTCATTAGATTTATTACCCTTACCAATATAGGCTGGTCTTTGGAATGAGGATTTTAAAGCCTCATAATTTTGTTAGAATATTGCCAAGACAGCCAGTGTAGCATGCTCATGAGAAAACGCCTTTTACCACAGAATACCAAGCATTATCCTGTAAAATAGATGTGAGATTGCAGAAAACTTTGAAAGGTATGTTTGTCTATATAATTTTAAATAATATGTTGTCATTATAAAAATAATGCATCTTTCTTGTCTACAAAAATTTAAAGAATGCTAAATGAGGTGTTCCGCCTAGATGCCCTAAAATCCTTTTTGCCATTTCTGCACACTTCGTCTTCATCATTGGTAAGCTTTTGCTCCCAATGGTCTGCACCTGTAACTCTGCCTCGGAGGCCTGCCCTCGAGCTACTAGAACAGCTTTATCCAGGATGCCTGGGAGTTTATGACCCTCCCCCAGGGTCATAATGACTGCTAACTAATGACTACTGAGTGAAAGGTCTGAAGGCCTGGCTTCCTTGCCTTGAGTTAGAAAACACCTAAGGTATAATTTACACTTCGGTGTTTCTCTGTGGGATCAGGCTGGTGTTACATTCTGTGGAGGGCCTGAAATTGCATCCTAGCTTAGCTTCTTACCCTTTTCTGTCCTGGTTCTTCTTCCATTCCCTTCCGGTTTCTCCTGGAAGCACTTCCTTAATAAATCTGTTGCACATGAATCCTCGTCTCAGCATCTGCTTCTGGAAAACCAGACCTAATGCAACCACTAATAACAACAGCGCCTTTCCTTCCAGCATGTGTGTGTGTGTGTCTGTGTGTGTGTATGTGTTTGTGTGTGTTTTATGATCTCCAAATCTGACAATTGTGAAATTGTATAGTACATATAATGATTTTTTTAATTTCAATGCTTTTCATCACCATCTTAAAGTGTACAAATAAGCTTCAACACACGTTTCTAGCAGCCTGTTGTATGCTTGCATCATCATTTAACCAGTGCTTCTCAAACTTCTGTTATTGTTTATTGCCATGGTAACAATGTGGCTTCAGCGTCTTTGTGGGAAAGTTTCTGTGTAAGTTCATTTGTTATTACTCCACACTGTTCTTGGGTCAAGCAGTAGCCCATTTCCAAGGGTTATGATTCTTATTCCCAAATGCCCTCCACGAAGACTGAGCCCATTCACACACCTGTCAACACTGTTCTTCATCTCCATTCCTACCCTACCTTCATTTATAAGATTAAAGAGTGGTAGGCACAAGTCATGGGGAAGTCTGCAGCTTGGATGAGCTGACAGAAACTCTGGTCTTCACAGACGCTTGGCTGCTACCTCCCCTGCATTAACCGATATGAGACTAACCTACATTTTAATTTTTATCTCATATGAGTTAAAATGACTTTTCTTGAAAGACTGATTCCAAACCTTACTACAAAACTACAGTAATCAAAATAGTGTGGTACTGTCATAAAAACAGATATGTACATCAATGGAATAGAAACTCCAGAAATAAACCTTCACGTAAGAGGGGGGATTATTACTCTCTTTTTGGAAACTAGGCCTCTTGTAGTACAGGCTTTCCCTGTTAGATAAGTGTTTTAGGAATCCATCATCATCAGTGTACTAACTAGTGTTGTTGTTAAAAGGCTACAATCTGCTTCAGTGAATTTTTTTTTTTGAGATTCCTTCAACACATTTGCCCATTTCATGATGAGTGATTTAGAAGTGCACCATTCCACACCACACCGAGTGTTCAGCAGTTTTTTACCAAAAACAGCATAACCCCCATGTTCCAACCTCCCTATTTACCTGATCTCAACCTGAGATACTTTTTTTGTTGTTTCCCCAGATGAAAAAAGTCCTCAAAAATAAGTGTTCTTCCGGTGTAGAAGAGGTAAAACAACAAAAAAATTCAAAAGCACTAAAAGACATCAAAATTGATGAGTTCAAAAACTGATTTGAGCAGTTCAAAAAGCATCTCAATAGGTGTAGTGCATCAAATGGAGAGTACTTTGAAGATGACTGAAGTTTAAACACACAAGAATAAATACACAATTTTTAAAGAAATAAATTCCAATTTTTTGAGAGTCCCCCCTTGTATACGGTCAAATGATTTTTGATAAAGGCATTGAGTTTATTCAATGGGAAAAGGGCAGTCTTTTTCAATAACTGGTTTAGAAAGGATAAAGCTGGACCTTTTATACCATTTACAAAAATTAACACGAAATAGATCAAAGACCTAAGTGTAAGAGCTAAAACTATAAGCCTTCTGGAAAAAAAAAAACAGGGGGAGTTTTCTTTTTTGTTTTATTAAAATTGTTTTTATTTTAATAGCTTTAGGGATACAAATGGTCTTTGGATATATGCATGCTTTGTACAGTGGTGAAGAAGTCCTGGATTTAAGTGTGCCCATCACCCATATTAATGTACATTATATCCAATAGGTAATTTTTTTTATCCCTTCTTCCCTTCCCATTCTCCTCCTTCTGAGTCTCCAATGTCCATTATATCCTGTATGCCTTTGCAGATCCTTAGCTTAGCTCAATAGGGAGAAATTTCTTATGACATTGGATTTATCAATGATGTCTTGAAAATGACACCAAAACACAGGCAACAAAGGAAAAAAATACATGAATTGGACTTCATCAATTTATAAAATTTGTGTATCAAAAGACACTACCAAAAGAGTAAGAAAACAATCCACAGAATAAGAGAAAATATCTGCAAGTCACATATTTGATAAGAATTAATATTCAGCATACATAAAGAATTTCTGTGATCCAACAACAACAAAATTGCAGTTCAAAAATGAGCAAAAAACTTGAATAGACATTCCTCCAAAGAAGACATAAGAATGATCAACAAGCACATGAAAAAATGTTCAACATCACTGGTCATTAGGAAAATGCTACAGAAAACCACAATAAGATACTATTTCACTCCAGTTAGGATGACTAGCACTAAAAAAGAAAGAAAGAAAGAAAGAAAGAAAGAAAGAAAGAAAGAAAGAAAGAAAGAAAGAAAGAAAGAAAGAAAAGAAAAAACATTGAGGAAAATGTAGAGAAATTTGAACTCTTGTGTACTGCTGGTGGTAATGTAAAATGGTACCATCACTATGGAAAAGAATTTAGCTGTTTCTCAAAAAGTTAAACATAAATTACCATATGGCCCAGCCATTCTGCTTATAGGTATATACTCAGAAAAATTGGAGGCAGAGACTCTAGCAAATACTTGTACACCAATGTTCATGGAGTTATATTTAAAACAGCCAAAAGGTGACAACAATCCAAATATTCATCAACAGATAAATGAATAAACAAATGTGATATATACAATGGACTATCAATCATCATAAAAAGAAATAAAATTCTGACACAGGTTATAAGATGACAGAACCTTGAAAACATTCTGTTAAATGAAAGAAGCTAGACATAAAAGGACAAATATTGTATGATTCCATGTATATAAATTATCTAGATGGAAAAATTCATAGAGACAAAAAAATAGAAGTTATCAGTAGTTGGGGAATGACAGGAATGGGGAGACATTTCTTAATGACTACAGAGTTTCTGCTTGGGAGGATGAAAAATTCTGGAAATAGATAGTAGTGATAATTGCACAATGTTGTAATATACTTAATGCCACTGAACAGTACACTTAAAAATGGTTAAAATGATAAAGTTTATGTTATATATATTTCACATTTTAAGAATTTCTAAATAGCTGAGTGTAGTGACTCACTCCTATAATCTCAGTACTTTGAGAGGCTGAGGTGGGAGGATTGTTTTGTTGCTTGAGTCCAGGAGTTCGAGACCAGTCTGAGCAACATGGCAAGACCTTGTATCTATGACAGTAATTCAAAATTGATATGGTGGTGCATGCCTGTAGTTCCAGCTACTTGGGAGGCAAAGGCAGAAGGACTGCCTGAGTCCAGAAGGACGTCGAGGCTGTGGTGAGCCATGACCCTGCACTGTTTTCCAGCCTGAATGACAAAGTGAGACCTTGACTAAAAAAAAAAAATTGTCATAAATGATCCTTTCTAATGACTGGGAAAAAAATAATAAACTTCCTCTCCTGTACTCAGCATTCAGAATTGCCAATAGTAAAAAAGGCTTTAGGAGGCAGTGTAGCATAATAGTTAAGACTATACTTTGCCTGGGTTCAAATCCCAACTCCACCCTATACTTGCTGTGTGACTCTGGGCATCTGACAAAGCTCTCTGAGCAACTCACTAGAAATCATCTGTAAAATGGCAAGAATAACAGTTTCTACCTCATGCTGTTTTCTGGGTATTAAATGTGATATGGCTTCTGACATGCTTGTCTGGCACGAGGTTAATAAAATACATAAATAAAATATAACTTTGGTTGTCACTGTTGTTGAATGTTACTGTCATTATTACCTTAAAGTACTTAGGACATTTCGATTTTCTTGATTGCTTATCTTGATTGCTTTTCTTAACACTAAGAATCAAGCTGGAGGAAATTACTTATGGGACGGTTCCAACTCTGAAATGGGAAAACCTGACCTTTGCTCCCTTAAAACAATACTTCCTAATTATGGAATTTATGGTGTTCCTGGAGCGTTCTGATCACTCTCAAAGGCACTTGGGTGCCAGTAATTTGACCTCTTTGTTCTCATTATCAATTTAACAAATTTAGAGAGAACAGTTCTTTAAAGCAGACAGAGTCCAGCAAAGGCTCACTCTGATGTGACAAAAAAACCATCTAAAACAACAGAGGAAGCTGAAATGCTCTGGCCCCACATGTCCTGTCCTCCAGGTCCATGGTGGCTATAAACCCCATGCTGCGTGAGTGGGATCATTCTTCATGGGCTCCATTCCAGTATCTGCACAAGGGGCTGACATTCAGCAAATGTCAACCCCTGGCTGAGTAATGATGTATTTCTGATGTGCTGACTCCCAGCACAGCCCTTTCCTTCAGTTAATTGTGCAGCAGGCTTACTTTGAAGGACTCTGAAGGCAGGCTCAGCATTTTCCTTCAGATGAAATAGCTTCTTCTTGGTCATGGCTGAGAGCGTTGACTTGCTCAGGCCTTCTGCAGTAGAATTAGGTGGGAGCACGGGAAGACCAAAGACCCTAATTCTAATGTGACCCTACCATTAATACCTGGTTGTGACATTAGATAAATCACTTAACTGTCAACTTGTAGTTTCCTAAAGGGTCAATGTCCTGTTTAGCTGGGTGGTGGAGGACATATACATGGGCATCTAGAAAAGCACGAGGTATATACATACACATTTAAATATTGTGATTTTTCTGCCTTGGAGGAAGAACATTGATGCAGTCAAAGATCCCTGAGACTATTCAAGTTGTAAGCTTCCTTGGAATTTCAAACAGTTCATTTTACAGATGAGGAAATTGAGACTCAGAGAGGCTAAGTGAGTTTTACAAGTCAGGGGCAAAGCTGTTTAGACATGAGTTTCCTGACTTAGAGTCCAGGCTCCATAATGTGCTACATGACATACCATTCCCCCATTACCTTTCATACCTTCGTTAGCATCCACACTCATTCTAATTCACTTTGTTCCAAGCACATCATCCCCTTGCTATCGTGTCTTGGGCATTGTGTCGACTATTCTGCCTGCTATTGAAAACATGAACATTTGAAAACTCAGAAGGAAACTTCAGAAGTTAAAAATGGAGTCGCACAAATGAATACTTTCTTAAAATGATTGGAAAATTACACAGACAAAATTTTCCAGAAGAGAGTAAAAAGACAAAGGAATGCAAAATCAGATAATTTTTTAAAAATAGAGGACTGATATCTGAAAAACAAGAATTTTTAGAAAGCGAAAACAAGAAAAGAAAGAAAAAGATGGAGGGAAAGAAATCATCCATTAAATAATTCTATGTTTCCCAGAACAGAAAAGCATGTGTTTCCAGCTTCAAAAGCCAGCACCACGACCAAGACACACTGAGGCACATCACCATGGAATTACTAGGGTGAATTCAGACCTCTCAATAGCAACTCTGAAAGCTGAAAGACAGCGGAATCGTGACTGCGCAATTCTGAGGAAAGTTATTTCTAACCTAGGATTCTATACCCAACATCTCCAATATTAATAATAATAATAAATCCTTTCTCAGCAATCTAGTCAAAGAAGAACTCAGCTAAACTTAGGACACAGAACTCAATTAAACCAAGGACACAGAGCATAAGATATGAGAAATAAGGTCCCCACTGTAGAGGACAGACAGAGGGGATTGCCCAGAATAAGTTGCTTCCTCTGGTGTAGGGAACAGAGGAGCAGGTTTGAAGGCCCTAGCATCTTTGAACTCCTAGAAGGTAAAATTGATAGCTTCATGATACAGATGGATGTCATCAGAGGACAGTTACACAAATAGCCAAAAGTGGCAGGTTGAATTTGTAACAAGAACATAGAGACTTACGTGGGCACAGAGGCTCAAGTCTGTAATCCCAGCACTTTGGGAGGCCAAGGCAAGAGGATTACCTGAGTCAAGGGGTTCAAGACCAGCCTGGGCAACTTGGTGAGACCTCGTCTCTACAATAAATCAAAAAACTAACCGGGCATGATGGCACATGCTTGTAGTTCCAGCTCCTTGGAAGGCTAAGGAAGAAGGATGGCCTGAGCCCAGCAGGTGGAGGCTGTGCTGGCCATGAGCATGCTGCTGCACTCTAGCCTGGGTGACAGAGTGAGACTCAAACTCAAACTCAAAAAAAAAGAACATAGAAACTAAAGCAAATTTTAAAATAAAAATTAAACATTGTTCAGTAAAGGAAAAAAAATACCATAAAACATATATTATATGATTCAACTGTGGAATGCATTTGGCATGATCACAGCACAGAAAATAAATGAATATTGAATTATCAAAAATCACTGGATTCAGAGACAGAATATGTGTGTATTATGGGTGGTGACAGCGGAGGTTGGGAGTGAAGAACAAGAAGGCTAAGTTCTCATTTCCTTAAAAGAAAGGCAATAGCTGAAGCTTAAATATGAGAGATCAATGCATAACACTGTAAACATGTGATTTTAGTATCTGACAGTACCAAAATAATCAATTAGAAGAGTCAACAGGAGTTGCTTCTGGGGGGAAGGAAATGAGAAAAAATTAGGAGAAGCAAGTCCTTACTCTGTTTTTGTAACAAGCTTTGTAGAAAATTGACTCACTACCAGGCACAGTGGCTCACGCCTATAATCCCAGCACTTTGGGAGGCTGAGGTAAGAAGATTGCCTGAGTCCACGGGTTCGAGACCAACCTGGGCAACATGGCAAGACCTCATCTCTACAATAAATACAGAAAATTATCTGGGCATGGTGGCACATGCCTATATTTCCAGCTACTTGGAAGGCTGAGGTGGAAGGATCACTTGAGCCCAGCAGGTCGAGACTGTGGTGGCTGTGAGCATGCAATTGCCCTCCAGCCTGGGTGATAGAGTGAGACTCCAACTCAAAAAAAAGAAAGAAAATTGACTCACTCTTTAGACTAGATGCATGTATAATTTTGATCACGTATGTGTTTATATATGAAGACATACAAAGTTATATGCCTGTGCATATATGTGTGTGTATATACACATGTAAATGGGTAACCAGTCAACAGTCTAGGAAGTTTCTGAACTTGCCTGGGCCACACCTGATGTAGTTACCATGAGAGAAACTGACCTTGTTGGATAATGAGAAGTGGTTGGCAAAGCTTGAAAGGTGAAGACATAGCGTGTGATGCAGACTAGGAAGATGTCTCTTAGTTCTGGGTCTCCAGATGCTTTACAGGAGGCTTGAGGGTAGAGGTAGTTTGGGCTCCCTCTTCTAAGCATCCTTGGTTGTTGAATGTCAATCCCAGACTCTGGCATGTAAAGACATAGGTGAATTGAGTTCCATCTTGTATTTTTGCTTTCCTTATGAAGATGTTAACTGGGGAAAATTGTGAGACTTTTAACCAAAGCACATTAAAACACACACACCCACACACACACACACACACAGAGAGAGAGAGAGAGAGAGAGAGAGAGAGAGAGAGAGAGAGAGAGAGACCATTACAAATAATAAAGGCAGTCTTGTTAGGTAGCAGGACCACACATAATTTATTTTCTTTCTTATTTTCTATATACATATTTTTTAATTGGGCATACATTCTTAAAAATTCTTAGTATGCTTTTTTCTATTATTTTTGACTAATTTTTTCTAACTGAAATCAACATTTACTTACATTATTTTGGCTAACTCTATCTTCTATCTTCTGTATGCAAAACCCATACCCCAAATACGACATGGTTGCCAGGGAGACCATCTTTAAATTGATCAGCAAACAACTTCTGGAAGGTTGGTCTTAAAAACACAAACTTACAAAGTGACTCCAAAACCTCAATTTAAGAGAAAAATCTTCCAAGGAGTCTTACTCAGGAAAACACTTCTTCTGTAACACCCAAGAGAAAGTCAGGGGCAGAAATCTTAGGACTTCTTCAATGTTGCTACAGCATCCTTCTCTCTGGGCCGTCATCTTTCATAACTGCAGGAGTCCTCAGCATTCAGAAACTACATTCTTGCTTCATATTCAACACCACAGCAATAAAATTAATGGGTTGAGAATTTTCTCCTTAATAAGTGCTACAAATATAAATGTCTCAGCCATTTGTCTTTCAGTAGGGGTTGAAAAAAACAACAAAAACAAACAGTCTTAGCACAGCATTGCATTCTTGCATTTTGGTTAACATTATCATTTAAATTGTATCTCACATGTTTCTAGATTAGGGAAGAGGGGCTATTTGAATAGGTTACACTTTGCTTTTTCATTCACTAGACTGTTTAGAGTCTCAAATCAATTCCAACTGACTTTCTAAAATGCGTTGGGGGAAAAATACATTGTGATAAATAGCATTTGCAATGGAAATATCAAGAAGGAAAAAGACATTCCATTCACTTCAGCAGGAAACCATTCAATTTGGGAACTGTGCCTATCCTTTGTTTTCTCTTATTTTCCTTCCACTGGAAGGAATTTTAACCATTTCGCTGCTCATTAACATTTCTAAAGTGGGCAAGGGAAAAATCTGTGTCCACGAAGGCTTGCTATCTTATTAAGATAAAACACCTGCCTGTACTGGCCTGAATGTTCAGCATCTTCCCTCAGTCTTCTACCTCCCACCACCAGAAGCATGTCATTGTCTGAGTGAGGAGTTTTAGCTCTTCAAGCTGTGTGACTTTGGGTAACATCACCTAATGCCTCTATTTTCTCAACTGCAAAATGCACATAATAATGAAAGCTACTTCTGGGAATTGCTAACAGCAGTATTTTTCAAACTTTTATAATCATAATCCACAATACATTGTGGATTTTACATCCAAACCTAGTATACACATGCACACAAACGCATACACATATATATGCATATGCAGACATGTATGCATATACGAAATTAGAATTTCACAGTATAAGAGTTATCTCTATTAGATGTGATGTATTTATAAAATTTTCATTCTGTTTTGGTTTATCTCATACTTTTTAAAAAATGGTTTTTTTCAACCCACTACATTGATTCTATGACTAATAGATGAAGTTTGAGAAACATTGATTAAGAGCAGGTAATGTTAAACTATAGCCAACAGCCTAAATCTGGTCAAATGCCCATTTTTGTAAATAAAGTTTTATTGGAACACAGCTATATACAGTAATTTACACATATCTATGACTACCTTCTTGGTTCAATCAATGGCATCTCTGGGCACTTGCCAAGAGGTGGTTGAGTCCCCAAACTAAAATATTTGCTATCTGGCCCTTTTTTCTTTGAGTTGGAGTCTCACTCTCTTACCCAGGCTGGAGTGCAGTGGCATGCTCACAGCCACCATAGCCGTGACCCACTGAGCTCAGGTAATCCTTCTGCCTCAGCATTCCAAGTAGCTGGAACCACAGGCATGCACCGCCACATCTGGCTGATTTTTTTATTTATTGTAGAGACGAGGTCTTGCCATGTTGCTCAGGCTGGTCTCGAACCCCTGGGCTCAGGCAATCCTCTTACCTCTACTTCCCAGAGCGCTGGGATTAGAGGTGTGAGCCACTGTACCTGGCTGACTACCTGGCTCTTTAAGAAAATGGTTGCCAAACCTTGGTTTAGAGGAGTCAATGTAATCTGTCCAATGGAAAATTTTCAACACATTGCCTGGGGTGTCAAAAGGATTCAATAAATATCTTGTTTATTATTATGGCAAACATTATTATTCCTGCTCCTATGACTACAACTAAAGTTTACTATCCATGGGAGGAGTTTTCCTAATCAAATAGAGTTGATAAACAGGTTTCACTCAAAAAATAAAAAGCCGGTGAGACGTGGTAGCTCATGCTTGTCATCCCAATACTTTGGGAGGCCGAGACAGGAGGATTTCTTGAGCCCAGGAGATTGAGACCACCTTGGCAATATATCAAGACCTCATCGCCACAGAAAAATCAAAAAATTAGCCGGGCATGGTGGTGCATGCCTATAGACCCAGCTACTTGGGAGCCTGAGGTGGGAGAATTGCCTGAGCCCACGAGATTGAGACTGCAGTAAACTGATTATGCCACTGAATGAGCCTGGGTGACAGAGTGAGACCCCCCCACCTCGAAAAATAAATACATAAACAAATAAGCAAACAAATAAATAGCAGATGGATGACAATTAACAGAAACATTCAATTTTTTTTCTCTCAAACTTGAGACACCTATATAAGCCCAGCCACCTCCCCACATTGGCATTAATAGCCTTCCCACTGCCAGACAAATCAGACAAAAGAGGTTAGACCACATTGAAGCTTTTAAACTACTTCAGATCCCTCCACTGAAGGTGCCCTGCTCTTCTTCCTGTAGTCACTAGAGAATAAATCTCTGATAAGCAAAGTAAATTAGATGCAGTGACATTCTGCTAATTGAGTCATCTCCTCTGCTTGGCTGGGCTGGGCTGTTAATTACCAGCTAATCTTATCAATATAAGATATTCTGACTGGCAGATTGTGGTTCCTGGAGAGAGGGGTGAGGGCTCCAGCTTGCCCCAAAGTCTCTCCGTGGTCAAAGTGGATCTCAAACTTCCGAATGTTGCCTGACACTGTCTGAGTGCTGAGGCAAAATGATTCAGAAGAGGGACAAGACTATCATTCGAGAACTGTGTAGGGGAAGCAGAGGGAAATGGCAAACATCCAAATAAATGTTAAGGCAAAGTAAAGAAAGGGCCAAGATTACAGATCATGCATTATTAAAGCTATATTCTCCCCTCGCTCCATCTTGATCAAATTTTATTTCAGTGAAGCACAGGGGCTTAAAGAGAGATAAAAGACTTTAAAATATAAATTAAGTCCTATTTATTTCACCACCCTGAGCCAAGCGTGCTAAGGTCTGCCTGAATGTGTTGCCCAGAAAGACTGAATGAGTTGGCTTTCAGTTGGATGAATATCTGTGATATGCTGACATCTGGCAGAGAGGGTCCTGTAGCCAATCAAATCAAAGCCCTCCCCCCCCAGGAAACCATTAGGTTCTTTTTGAGGATCTCTGCTCCCACCTCTTTTCAGAATCACCCATCACCCTGATAACCATTTGTTAATCTTCCTAAGAGCCTAAATCAGTGTATGGCAAATGAGGGAGCTTTTGTTTGCAGTCACCCACATTCACCCACAGCCTTCTCAAAGGCCCATAAACACTGATTTTATGACAGGATCCAGCTGCAAGAATTTCAGTTGTAAAGGAAAATAAGCACATCAGAATGGCAAAAGTCAAATTAATGGATAGTACCCAACACTGGCAAGGATACAGAGAACAGGCAATCTCAATAGCTCTTGGTGGAAATGGAAATTGATGGAGTTTTTCTCCTGAAAGGGTTTGGAGGAGGGGATGAGGGGTTTGTGACCTGGCAGAGGCACTAAAATATGAAATACACATACCTTTTGATTCAGCAACCCTTCTTCTAGGATACTAGTCATAATAGCAGTTTTTAAAATATCCCACAATGTATTTATCCATCTTATTCTTGAGGGATATTAGGTTATTTCCAATTTGGGGCTATTTTGAATAATAGTTTCATGAAATTCTTCAATACCATGATCTACCTAATCAAATGGCTAAAATTAAAAAGACTGATAATAGCAAATTTTGGTAAGAAAATGAAGCATCTAAACCTCTCACATAGCTCTTGAAAATGTAAACTGGTTCAACTCATTTGGAAAAAAGCTTGGAAGTACCTTCAAAAGCTAAATATCCATAGTCTCAATGACACAACATTACCATTTCTGGGTATAACAGCAAATTCTTACCTGGTAATTAAGACAATGCAAGGCACTCTTCCGAGCACTTCATATGCATCCGCTCCCTCTTGAAGGTCAATGTTCTAATCAACACTATCCTAACTTTCAGGCTCTCTTCTGAAAAAAATCACATATTATCCAAAATGGGCACTTACTATAGGTCAGGCACAGTGTGAAGGGTTGAATTTTCTCACTAACACAGCACAACTCTGTCAGAACTACCAACATCCCCATATCCCAGATGAGGAAGAGGAGGTACAGAGATGACAATTAATTGATGCAAGATAACACAGAAAGTAGCTGGGCTAGAATTCAAACTTAGTCTAAAGGATGACAGAGATCTACTTCCAACCCCAACTCAGCTCTCCTTCTTACTAAAGTGCCACAAAGATGTGCACACAAAGTTGCCTGTTGTTTCACGGCTTAGGATACAGTCACACTGGGAGCCACCCAAAAAACCATGAACAGGAGATTACATACAATTATACCGTGAAGGGCTTTGTGGTTGTCACAAAGAACAATATAGGTTCATATGTTCTGACATGCAATGACCTCCAAGATACAATGTTAAGGGGAAAAAGCGAGTTCTATGTATAGTGTGATCGCATTTTCCTTTTTGTTTTAAGGACTTATTTTTAGGGCAGATTTAGGTTCATGGTAAAATTGGAAGACAAGTACAGAAATATCCCATATACTCCCACTCCACGTGTACATAGCCTACCCATTATCAATATTCCCCCCTCCAGAGGGGTTATTGGTTATAATCAGTGAACCAACATTGACACATCATTATCACCTGAAGTCTGTAGTTTACACTAGGGTTCCCTCTTGGTATTGTACATTCTCTGGGTTTGGACAAGTGTATAATGGCATGTATCCACCATGATGGTATCATGCAGAGTATTTTCACTGCCCTCAGAATCTTCTATGCTCCACCTATCCATCCCTCCCTCCCCCTAATCCCTAGGAACCACCAATCTTTTTACTGTTTCCATAGTTTTGTCTTTTCCAGAATGCCATGTAGTTGGAATCGTCCAGTATGCAGCCTTTTCAGAGTGGCTTCTTTCACTTGACAATATGCATTTAAAGTTCCTTGATGTCTCCTCATGACTTGATAGCTCATTTATTTTTAGAATGAAATAATGCTTCATTGTCTGGAGGTACCACGGATTATTTATCCATTCACCTACTAAAGAGCATCTTGGTTGCGTCCAAGTTTTGGCAATTATGGATAGAGCTGCTAGAAACATCTGTGTGCAGGGTTTTGTGTGGTCCATTTACATTTTTAAATAGTGTGTTTTTGTGCACGTACACTTATATTTAAATCTCAAAAGGATCTCACCAACTATTTACTGTGGTTACCTCTGGAGGAAAAACTGGAAACTAGTACAAAGGGAATGAGAAGAATAGCTTATACTTTTTATTCTTTATAGCTGTGTGTCATTTTAATGTTTTTATGTTGAGTATGTGTTTGTAAAATACTAAAGAGTTAAAAACTGGGGAAAATAAGATTAAATAAGAATAAAAACATATCCTGCAAAGCCCATGGTGGTGAGCCTTATATTTCCATAGTCTATGGCAAAAGTTCAATAAATATTTGATTTACTGACTTAAGGATATGCAATCGATCCTCGTTTTTCACAGATACTGTGTCTGTGAATTTGCCTACATGCTAAAATTTATCTGTGACTCCAAAATCAATATTCATGGCACCTTCACAGTCATTCATGGATATGTGCATGTGCAGGGCACAAAAAATTTGAGTCTTTCAATGCACACATTCCCAGCTGAGGTCAAATAAGGCAATGCTCTGCCTTCTTGTTTTAGCTCTCATACAGTGAACAAATGTCCTTTCTATGGTTTATACACTGCCACATTTTTGTATTTTCGTGCTTTCTTTTTGCTAGTTCCGCTGTTCAAAATGACTTTCCCTGCCACTGCTTTCCAAGCCCTAAGCATAGTGCTGAAGAGCTATCTAGTGTTCCTAAATGCAAGCAAGCTGTGAGGTGCCTTACAGAAAAAATGTGTGTATTAGATAAGCCTCAGAGGCACAAGTTATAGTGCTGTTGGTTCTGAATTTAATGTTAACAAATCAAATATATATCCATTAAATAAGATGCCTCTAAACTGAAACACATGTAAAACAAGGTTAGGTATTGATTGGTTGACCAAAATGTTGCAACCAGAGGCTCACAGGCACCTAACTCTGAATTTCCCCTAAGAGCAATTGTTTGGCATTTGCTGTTTCAGCGTTCATGGGGGCTTTATAGAGCATGACTACCACGAATAACAAAAATTGACTGTCCTTGGCCAAACTGTACAGTGAAACGGCGCACCATCATGGTGACAGTTGTAATAATTATTATAATGATTAAACCAGGGATCAGCAAACTACAACTTCTGGGTCACTATCTATTTTTTTTTAAAAATAAGGTGTTGCTGAAATACAGCCATGTCTTTTTGTTTACAATCTGCCTATGACTGCTTTCACTCTAAAATGGCAGAGGTAAATATCTGCAACAGAGAACAAATAAGCTTCAAAGTTTAAAATATTTCTATCTCACCCTTTGTAGAAAAGGTTTGCTAGCCCCTGAAATAAACACCATTTATCCAGCATGTATTGTGCCAGGCACAATGCAGGCCACTACACGACATACTACCCTAAACAGTAACTACACTAAGTATGGATCAGGGGTTTATAAATAATGTCTTACTTTATCCTCATTTCTGCAATCCTGAAAAGTGGCCATTCCATCCCCATTTTACACATGAGGAAACTGAGTCTCGGAGAGGTGACAGTCACCTACCCATGGTCACACAGAATGAAGAGCTGGACCAAGCTTGGTTGGCTCCAAAGCCCACACACCTGCCACTGTGCACTACTGCCTACATGGAAGAAACAGGGAAGGAAGAGGTATGTGACAAAATAGCATCCTTTAAATAAAAGGCTATGTCTTCTGCTTTAGGTGTTGAAGAAGAGTCTGAATGAAAGCAGGAAGAGAAAGAAACAAGACCACGATTCAATGTATCCAGTGATAAATGTTCATCCCATGGAAAGACAGGAACCAACAAGGAAGTGAAGGAACTCAGTGCTCATATCAAGGAGTGTCCATTTAAGCTACAGAAAGCTCAGACAATGTCTAAGCTCCACTCACAAACCCTCATCCCCTCTTTTCCCAGTGCAGATTGCCAACTTCTGACTGTCAGCCCTGAGATCCTCCACCTGAGGGCTTTCTAACTATGCTTAGTCTGTGCATACATGGGGAAGCTGATGCCCCTGGAGCTGCCCTAGGCCAATGGTAGCAGGGGTTGAAGCGTAAATACCCCAACTTCCTTATCCTTCTACTGGTGGCTCACAGAGTGTCCTGGTGGGAACTCTAGTTGCCCACAGGAGTAAACCAGCTCAGCAGCGCATCCTATACTGACTCTTACGCTTCCTGCTTCCCTCCCGAGTCCTCATACTGGTGCTTCCTAGGATCTCTTCCCAAATAAATTATTTGTACCCAAATCCTTGTCTCATATTCTGCTTCTGCTTGATAAAGCAGTATCAGATCTGTCAACTATCAGTCGTGTGTGTATAATATATGGAGGTATTCATTACAGTTTTGTCTCATTCTAATGAACAAGTTGGTCTTGTTAAGACAAATGTAAAAAATTAATCCTTCCCTCTATTCCTCTTTGAGGCTTTCATCATGATCATTTAACATATTACCATATACAGCAATGTGCAGAAGTAGCAGAATCAAAAACAGAAAGAACCTAGGCCCAACCTGAATCTACTTACCACCAGATTTCTTGCTATTTGGCCACTGTTAGTTGAGACTTTTCTTACTTGCAGCCAAATGCACTCCTACTGGCACAAGCTTTAAGATGCTTTATAAAACCAACAGATGGGACTTCCGGCAAGATGGCGATGGGGCAGCCTGGCCTATGAAACCCTCTGCAAAGGAGAATGCAAAGGTTCGCTGGCTCTCTCCCTGGGGGCTGCGGATCCCAACGTCGGCATCCTGCTCTTCACACAGAGCTCACCGCTGGGGCATCGCAGCGTCTGGACAACCACTGCAGCTGCATACACAGCAGCTGCCGGTGCCGCTGCGGCCTCCATGGTGGCCATAGCACATCGCGCCACTCATGCCTGAGGCGATACACGACTTCAGTCCTTGAAGTTCCAGCAGGCAAGATCTGCTCAGATAGCTGCCACCTCTGTTGCCACCGTGCTGTCCTGCCAGCCGTGGGTCTCCTCCCGTGTGCCCTGAGGCAAGCTCCCATCTCCACCTCTGCCCGACTCCTGTCCACTCCAACCCCTCTGGGGCGGGCAGCTGAGATAGCGCCACCTACTGGCGAATCAAGGTAACAACACCGAAACGGGAAGAAGCTTGAAAAACAGACATAGACCAGATTTGAGTGGTGAACTGATGGTGATCTGAACTGTCCTTCACAGCAGGACAGGGGCAACTGATCCTAACTGTGAACTAATTTACCAGCTAGAGAAGACAGCAAGAAATCAGAACTGAAAGGACATTGGACTTAAACGAAAAGTCTCAGAGTGTGCTCGATTGGTTCTGTTAATTTAATGACTTGATTCTATTCCTATTGTTTTGTTCTTTTTTTTTCTTTTCCTCTTTCTTTTCTTCTCTTTTCTCCTCTCTGTAAACCATATCTTTGTATAGAGGAACAGCACACCAATAAGGTAGTTGGTTAGCTTGTATGTTAGCATCATTGTATGATTTATTTATTTTTTTGTATGGGAGTTGGTTAGTCTGTAGCCATGGTCTATTGTTTTTATCTGTTTCAGCTTGGGTCTCTCTCTCCATTTGTTGGTACACTCGTCTGTTTCCCCCCTTACTCCTCTTTCTCTCCACCCCCTCTTCCCCCCACTGTCTTCCATTCTCTTCCCTCTGCTAACCACATTTTATTTCAGGGAGTAAACCTACAGCCCCACTGCACGGACAAATTCCAAGGCAGTGGGAAGTGGGTTTCAGATTACCCATACACCTGTTGATGAATACCAGGACCTGCAGATAGATTTTAAATCATAACTCCCCACTTAAGTAAATCTCAAAGCGGCAAAATGGACCACCCCCAACCTACAGTGCAACTCCAGAATTGAACAAAGTAAGAGGGCATACATAAAGAATAGGAGATTGAATAAACAGAAGTAAAAACAATCCCTCTACCCCTGAATAACAGAATTAAAGAAGACGGTGACATGGAGGGAAGGAAAAAGTAGGGAGGGGGGGGAAAACTGCACAAATGAAGAAAAACCAAAAGAAGAATATAAGTGTCACACAGACCCCTGGGAGATTAGACACTGAGAAAACAGATTCCGGAACACAAACAATGAAGAGCCCCCAGAATGACTGGTCACATGCAACAAACCCAGACATCAAGACATTAATAGAGAGAATTAAAAAAATTGAGGAGAGACAAGAGGAAAATAGGAAGGAGCTGATGTCAGAAATAACAGCAGTAAAGAATACTGTGATGGAAATAAATAACAAACTAATAAGCATGGAAAGCAGAATTAGCCAAGCAGAAGAAAGAATCTCAGAGCTCAAAGACCAAAACACAGAACTAGCCCAAACTGTCAAAAGCATAGAACAAAAGCTCGAAAAGACAGAACAAAACCTTCAAGAGATGAATGACCACTTCAAGAGCCCAAACCTAAGAATAAATGGCCTTCCTGGAGAAGAGAGAGAAACAGAGGCCACACTGGAACAAACATTTCATGAACTCATTCAAGAAAACTTCCCTCATCTCATCAAGGATGAAAAAATTCAAACACAAGAGATTCAGAGAACCCCTGCAAGACAACAATTGAGAAGACCAACTCCCAGGCATATAATAATTCGCCTAAACAAAGTAGGTATAAAAGAAAAAATCCTAAAGAATGCAAGAGAAAAAGGTCATACTATGTACGAGGGAAGATCAATTAGAATAGCAGATTTATCTACACAAACCCTCCAGGCTAGGAGAGCTTGGAGCCCTACCTTCAAAGTACTAAAAGATAAACAATTTCAACCAAGAATAACCTACCCATCCAAGCTAAGCTTCATAAGTGAGGGAGAATTGAAATTTTCCCCAGATATTCAATCCCTAAGAACCTACACTGCCACAAGACTACCTCTACAAAAAACACTTAAGAAAGTATTGAACACAGAAGAAAAGGAAAAAAGAGCAACAACGTTCTTCACAAGAATGCAGGCAAAAGATTAAAAACACACATGATCCAACTCTAAAACCAAAAGAAAGACAACACACAAACAGGAAGAAAAACAACGCTGTAAGAACATTAGGATAGGGATCAACTCGCACATTTCAATAATTAGTTTAAATGTGAACAGACTAAATGCACCACTGAAAAGACATAGAATGGCAAAATGGATAAAATATCACTAGGCAACAATCTATTGCCTTCAAGAGACTCACCTCACTAGAAAGGACACTCACAGACTCAAAGTAAGAGGATGGGAAATAAATTTTCAGGTGAATGGAACACAAAAGAAAGGAGGAGTCGCAATCTTAATCTCAGATAAAATACCCTTTAAGCTATCAAAAATTAGAAAAGATACAGACGGTCACTACATAATGATAAAAGGTTCAATCCAACAACAAGAAATATCAATCCTAAACATATATGCACCGAACATAGGAACACTAACTTTCATAAAGCAGGTCCTAGATAAACTAAAAGAAGATATCGACTCCAATACCATAATAGCTGGGGACTTTAATAACCCACTTACAACCCTAGACAGATCTTCAGGACAAAAAAATCAGCAGTGAGATCCGAAACTTCAATGTGACTCTTGATCAAATGGACTTAATTGATACCTATAGAACCCTCCATCCAAAGACCACAGAATACACATTCTACTCATCACCACATGGAACGTACTCTAAGATCGACCACATACTTGGCCATAAATCAAGCATAAGCAAATTTAAAAGGACTGAAATTTTACCATGCACCTTCTCAGACCACAGTGGAATAAAAACAAACATTAACACCAACAAGGTCCCCCCAAAACCCACAAAGACATAGACACTAAACAGCATGATGCTAAACAACTCCTGGGTCAATGATGAAATCAAAACAGAGATTAAAAGATAACTGGAAACAAATGAATATGAAAAAACATCTTACCAAAATCTCTGGGATGCCATGAAAGCTTAGTAAGAGGGGAATTTATATCCCTACAAACACACATGAAAAAAATGGAAGGATCACAAATTAACACCCTAACAAGCCATCTAAAAAAGCTGGAAAAGCAAGACCACAAAAACCCTAATTTCAGCAGAAGAATCCAGATCACCAAAATAAAAGCCCAAATCCAGGACATAGACAAAAAGATAATACAAAAAAATCAATGAAACAAAAAGCTGGTTCTTCGAAAGGATAAACAAGATTTATGGTCCCCTAGTTAGACTGACCAAAAAAAAAAAAAAAAAAAAAAAAGAGAGACAAAAAGCCCAAATAAACCCAATCAGAAACACAAAAGATGAAGTCACATCTGATCCTGAAGAAATACAAAAGATCATTAGAGACTACTGTGTACACTTGTATGGAAACAAACTTGAAAACCTTTCAGAAATGGAGGACTTTCTGTCATCACATAACCTGCCTAGGTTGAAACAAGAAGAAATTGAGACCCTAAATAGACCAATAACAATCAAGGAAATTGATTATGTAATAAGAAAACTACCTACCAAAAAAAGCCCTGGACCAGATGGTTTTCCAGCAGAATTCTACAAGATATTTAAGGAGGAGCTTATACCAATCCTACTGAAGGTATTCCAGGTGATTGAGAAAGATGGAACTCTCCCCAAATCATTTTACAAAGCTAACATCACATTGATACCCAAGCCAGGTAAAGATCCAACAAAGAAAGAGAACTACAGGCCAATATCTTTGATGAACATAGATGCTAGAATTCTCAACAAGATCATAGTGAACCGGATTCAATAACACATCTCAAAAGTCATCCATCATGACCAAGTAGGCTTCATCCCTGGGATACAAGGCTGTTTCAGCATTCGTAAAACCATAAATGTAATTAAATACATCAACAGATGTCAAAACAAAAACCACATGATTATATCATTAGATGCAGAAAAAGCTTTTGATAAAATCCAGCACTCCTTCTTGATAAAAACTCTTGAACATCTAGGCATATGGGGAACATACCTCAAAATAGTAAAAGTCATCTATGAGAAACTCACAGCCAGCATATTCCTAAATGGACAAAAACTGGAACCATTTCCCCTGAAAACTGGAACAAGACAAGGATGCCCACTCTCACCCCTCCTGTTCAATATGGTATTGGAAGTCCTGGCTAGAGCAATCAGAGAAGAGAAGGCAATCAGGGGTATTCAAATAGGAAAAAAGGAAGTCAAGCTATCTCTCTTTGCAGATGACATGATCGTGCACCTTGAAAACCCAAGAGAATCTGTCAAAAACCTCCTTACACTGATAAAGGACTTTGGCAAAGTCTCAGGGTATAAAATAAATGTGCAAAAGACAATCGCATTTCTTTACACCAATAATAAACAAACAGAAACCCAAATAAAAAACACAATTCCATTCACAATAGCCACAAAAAAAATGAAATACTTGGCATCTTCCTAACAAGAAATGTGAAAGACCTTTACAATGAAAACTACTCAAAGAAACACTGCTCAAAGAAATCAAAGATGACACAAACATGTGGAAAAATATCCCATGCTCATGGATTGGAAGAATCAACATTGTGAAGATGTCCATCTTACCTAGGGCAATCTACAGATTTAATGCAATACCCATCAAATTACCAGCAACATTCTTCTCAGACCTAGAAAAAACAGCACAGGAATTCATATGGAAACACAAATGACCAAGAATAGCCAGAACAATCCTCAGTAAAAAAAAAAACAAAGCAGGTGATATCACATTACCAGACTTCAGACTTTACTATAAAGCTACAATCATCAAAACAGCTTGGTATTGGTACAGGGACAGGCATATAGACCAATGGAATAGTACTGAGATTCCAGAAGCAAAACCTCAATTTCTCAAGCAGCTCATCTTTGACAAAACCTCTACCACCTACTACTAGGGAGAGGAGAACCTATTCAGTAAATGGTGCTGGGAAAACTGGCTGACCACAGGCAAAAGATTGAGACAGGACCCCTATCTATCCCCATACACAAAAATTAGGTCCAAATGGATCGGAGACCTAAATGCAAAATCTCAAACCATAAGAACCTTAGAAAATGAAGGAATACCCTCATGGAAATTGGAACTGGCATCCAATTCCTGAACAAAACTCGAAATCCACAGGCCATAAGAGATAAGATAGAAAGTGGGACATCATTAAACTGACAAACTTCTGCAAAGCCAAAGAAACTATCAAGAGAGCAGGGAGACAGCCCACAGACTGAGAAAAAGTATTTGCCAACTCCAGGACTGACAAAGGCTTAACATCTTGGATCTACAAGGAATTCAAATGTGCTGAAAAGAAAAAAGCAAACAATCCCATTATAAAATGGGCAAAAGATATGAACAGACACTTCTCAAAGGAAGACACCCAAGCAGCCAACAGATACATGAAAAAATGTTCAACCTCACTAATCATCAGGGAGATGCAAATCAAAACCACACTGAGATACCACCTAACTCCAGTCAGAATGGCAGTTATCAATAACTCAAAAAATAACAGTTGCTGGAGAGGGTGTGGTGAAAAGGGAACACTTCTACACTGTTGGTAGGAGTGCAAACTAGTACAACTTCTGTGGAAAACAGTATGGCGATTCCTAAAAGCTCTAAATATTGACCTCCTATATGACCCCACAATCCCCCTACTGGGAATATACCCTGAAGGACTCAAATCACTCTATAAAAAAGATACCTGCACACGTATGTTTATCGCAGCATTGTTCACAATAGCAAGAATCTGGAAGCAACCATGCTGTCCATCAAAAGAGAAATGGATTAAAAAAATTTGGTACATATACACGATGAAATACTATGCAGCCATAAAAAAGAACAAAATCATGAATTTTGCAGCAACCTGGATGGAACTAGAGTCTATAATACTGAGTGATCTCTCACAGAAACAAAAATCTGAGTATCACATGTTCTCACTCATATAGTGGACCTTGAACATCCAACGTAATAGTATAAGAAAATGACTGACAGTGGTGGGAAACTATGGGGGGAGGGGAAGAGAGATGGGATTAATGGCAGTAAATATCTGTCTGGGGATGAGGAGACACCTCTTATCAACAAGGGTGCCTGAACGAAGCATATTTGTATACCTAACCCTTAACTGTACCCCACAATATCATAATAAAACATATTGATTAAAAAAAACGTAGCAGGGGTTGCTAGGGTGTCCTGGAAAGGGAATAGGGAGAAAACTGCATAATGAGGTTTCCTTTTAGAGTGAATAAAATGTTCCGGAAGTAGATAGCAGTGATGTCTGAACAACATTGTGAATGTAATATAGGCCACCGAATTGCATAATTTAAAATATTTTAAGTGACAAAAAAATAAAATAAAATAAAATAAAATCAACAGATGATACTTCAGTGGTATTTCTCCCAAAAATGAATAATCTGTGTCTAAGGATGGAGGAACATCAGGCAAGCCCTAATTGAAAATCATTCAACAAAATAACTGGTTTGTACTCTTCAAAAATGTCAGAGAAAGAACCAAGAACAGTTCCAGACTAATGGAGAATAAAGATACAAAATATGTGAATAGAATGTATGATCCTAGATTAGATTCTAAACTTGTAAAGAAAAAAAAGAGGGGGAAGAGAAAAGAAAAAGCTTGACATTTGATGAAATCTGAATATAGACTGTGGAATAGATAATAGTAATGTGTCAATGTTACATTTCCTGACTTTGATAACTGAACTGTGGTTATGTAAAAGAATGACCTTGTTCTTAGGAAATACACACTGAAGTATTTAGGGGTACAAAAACAAAGGCATCAAAATTAAAAGTTACAAAAAAATTAGGCACAGTAAGCACTTCTACTGTTGGGTAAATCATCAGCATATTTCTGCTTTCTTCCTCTCTTAACTACCAGGAGACAAAGAAGAAAAGAGCAAAAGAGGTCTTATAGCTCTCTCATCAAAAATGCTGTAACTTTAAAGGAGTCATCCCAGATCATTCAAATATTATCACATTTAAAAAAATAATAACTAGCTGAGTGTCTACCATGTGTTGAATAGTCTTCTAACTGCTTTATGTGTATTAACTCATTTAATATAATTTTAACCTATTTAATCAATTAGTATATAATTCTTCATCATTAGAGATATATATTTATAATGTAATTTATCTAATAATTTAATACAGGTTAATAAACTTAATCTATTAATGACATTTAGTCATTTATTATTCATCAATAAAAGTTAATGTTGTACACTTTGTGATATTTAAACAATTAATTTACAAAAGTGAAGTCTCAGAGTTTTTTAGAAAGTTTTGTGAAAGTCAATAGTTAATGATAATAAAAGCTAACTTGTAAGGAACCCTTAGGATAAGCCAGTTCCAGTTCTAAGCATTTGGCATGCATGATCTCCTGATTAAATTAAACTTCCAGCAGCCCAGGAAGGTAGAACCACAATTATTCCCTATCTCCCACTTAGTGTGGTTGAGAAACTTGTTCAAATTCACAGAGAAGCTATGCAACAGAGCTGGGTTCAAATCCACGGTATTTTGATTTAGAATCGGCAAAGGGTTGATTCTAAAAATGTCATACAGCCATGAAACGCATAAGGAGGCTGTGGTTTAATCAAATCAGGAATGGTCAACTGCAGGACCCAGCTTGCATTCTTGGTTTGTACCCTATTTTGTGCCTTGGATAAGCAATACTACATAGAGAGAGAGAAAGAGAGAGAGAGAGAGATAACTTTCTGAGAGAGTAAAACAACTGTCTTTTCCTCAAAATCCACCATAAAGGACAGTCTTTCCTAAAAGACTATAGGCCGCTGGCCACAGATCATCTAAGACACAGAGAACAGAATGCAAAGAATGAAAACATGTAAAATTAGACCCCCATTTTTCTAAGAAACTCAGTCTGGAAGCTTCCCCAGTTCAGAGTCTCCAATTACAAGCCCACACACTTCAGTGTCACAACTCCAAAGAGCAGCATACTTAAATTCTATTGTACTTGGCTTCTTACTCTTGTGTTATGTGTATTTTAGATCAGCTTCAAAAACACTTTAATCTTTAGGATTTTTAGGAACTTTCCAGGGCTTGCAGCAAGTAGCGTCAAACATCCTATCTGTTGAAGGTGCGTCTAAGTTTGTGGAGTCTTAGCAAACCCCATGGGTTCCCACAGTCTTTGAATGAAACGTGGCTAAAGATTAAAGCATAGTTTGTGAACAATGTCTTTCACAAAAGGACCTCAAAAACACTAGTAATGCTGAGAAAGCACAGTTCACATGTTGAGAATGGGCTTTTCATTTCAAGGTAGCATTTTCCATTCTTTCCACTCTACTGGAATTTGCTTTGATTATTTATCCTTTGGCTTCACTCTTGCAAAGAAGTTTCGTATCTATCTTATGTCATACTTTCCTCCTCCCTTTTCGCTGCTCTTTCCTCTCCCTCTCTTGCCTCCCCAGATTCCACTGCCAATTTTTTTCAAAGGAGCTATTGAACCTCAAAGAGATTTCCTTCCCATAAAACTTTCCACCCTTTCTGATGTAGAAGATAAAATGAACTGGGTAATGATAAGTGCTAACAGTCAAAAACGAACATAAATACCCAAGAGGTGAAAGGGATTTTCCATTCCTATGAGTTTTCTGCTTCCCTGATATCCTCTGTGGGCCTGGTTTATGCCACTTTGGCCTAGATTCTTGCAGCAGCCACTCAAATAGCTGAGCCAGGACTCAGAGGGTGCACTTGGCACCTAGGGTCCGACGTTTAGGGAGACGCTTACTCTCAGGACCACGTGTCCTGGGAACCTCATTTGTCTCATCTTAGTCCCAGCCCTGCCAAGTGATCCCCCAGCCCCTGTCCTGGCACCTTCTCAACTCTCTCCTCCATAGTCAGAGTGAGCATTTAGAGATTAATCTGAATAAAGCCCTCTAATAACTCACCAGGGCCCCCAGGATGAAAGCTCTGCTCCCTGGCAGGGCTCCATAAAGCCCTTTAAATCTAACTCCTGCCCAACTCGCCCCCTCCTATCCCACTGCTTACCCACCACTCTCACCCCAACACCCCCCACCATTCTGAACACCTCCCAGAGCCTGACTTGACCAATCTGGGTTTCACAGCTGCCACCCCCTCTTTCTAGAACAGTCCTCCCTCCCTGTTTTTTAAAGCTATTAATAATTCCAACTCATTTTTAGATCTCACAGGAGAAAAAATATCAGTGGGTATAGATTAGGAGAGGGGTTGAATTACAATTACAGCCTGGCTTTGAATCCACTGCTGCCACTGCCCCAACCTTGAGCAAGTTGCCTAACATCTATGGGCTTCAGATCCCCCGTGTGGACATTGGTAGTGAGAAGTCTACTTTATAAAGTGACAATTGATATGAAGACTGTGTGTGTGTGTGTGTGTGTGTGTGTGTGTGTGTGTGTGTGTGTGTGTGTGTGTGTGTGTAGTGTGAGTGTGTTTTGAGTTGGAGTCTCACTCTGTTACCTAGGCTGGAGTGCAGTGGCATGCTCACAGCCACTGCATCCTTGACTGCTGGGCTCAGGCGATCTTTCGGACTCAGCCTTCCAAGTAGCTGGAACTACAGGCATGTGCAACAAGTTCAGCTAATTTTTTTATTTTTTATGGAGACAAGGTCTTGCCAAGGTGCCCAGGCTGGTCTCAAACCCTGGGATCAGGCAGTTGCCCAGGCTTGTCTCAAGCCCTGGGATCAGGCAATCCTCTTGCCTCAGCTTTCCAAAGTTCTAGGATTACAGGCATGAGCCATCATGCCTGGCAGATGTGAATACTTTAAAAAGTGAGCCTGTAACATGGCAAGATCAGTGCCTGACCCATGGCTAGTACTATATGTATCCCATCTTATTATGCCATCTTCACCAGGGTGTCCTTTGAAAACCCCTAGGTCTGGGTAAGAAGCCCGTCCTCAGCACTTTTGTGACTCCTTGTTCTTAATTCTTTTCCATGATATTACTTACCATCATTTGTTTAAATCTGTCTTCTACTCTGGACTGCAAGCGTACAGGCAGGACTAGGTCTGTCTGTTGTCTGTTATCTTACTACCAATATTTCCTAGCAATAAATATGTGTTCAGCCAGGCATAGTGGCTCATGCCTGTAATTCCAGCACTTTGGGAGGCCAAGGCGGGAGGATATCTTGAGGCTAGGAGTTTGAGACCAGCCTGGGCAACATAGCAAGGTCCTATCTAAACACACACACACACACACACACACACACACACACACACACACACACACACACACACACACTAGCAGGGCATAGTGGCACACATCTGTAGTCCTAGCTACTCAGGAGGCTAAAGAGGGAGGATGAGCCCAGGGCCTCGAGGATGCAGTGAACTGTGATCAGGCCACTGCACTCCTGCCTGGATAACAGAGTGAGCCTTGTCTGTAAAAATAAAATGAATATGTGTTGAATGCCTGTGCCAATAATATAAGTAACCAGCCATAAGAATAATACCCATCCCAGTTCCATGACAAGCAACTGAAGATTTAGAAGAACCCACAATTGTTTTGCAAGCTGAGTTCACTGCTGGATTTGAAAACCTCAAGCTGTACCAAATATTAATTAAGCCAAATGTGAACTGATCACATGGCAGGCATTAGGCTATGCAATGGAAAAAACAAAGATGAATGAATTCGAGTTCTTGCCCTCAATGAGGTGATAGGAAAGATGTGCAAAACTCTTAGTTACTGTCTTTTCATGCTGAAAGAAAAGACTTCGTTTTGTTAGCTTCAAGAGTACAATGTCTTAAGAAACATACTTCATGACTTGCAAACTGTGTGGGCTTAAGCAAGTGACCAAACTTCCTGAGCTTCAAGACTTTTCATTTATAAAAGGCAGACAATAATAGTACCTATCCCAGAGGACTGTTTCTGCAGAGTGAATGAGAAAATACACATAAGTCACATTAGCACAAGGTCTGACAAATAGAAAATGCACGGCAAGTTTTCATTGTTATTATTACTGCCATTTTCAGCCCTTTCTTGTTGTACTAACTCCACTTACCTTATTTTTTCTTCTGTGAGCCTGCTTTTTTTTTTTTAATTATTTCAACTTAAAGATGGAAAAATACACATTTGAGACTGAGAGCTACTTGGCAGCATGAGGCAAAGTTAATTTCTTATAACTAGAAGAGTGTTGGAACACTTTTATTTTAAAACAATTGCCAACATGGAGCAGCAATCCAGGCCAGGCCCAGGGTCTCATCATTTTCCTTTAGCTGTTGTTGATTGTAAGACTCCATGTGAAAGCTCATGGCCCTGTGATAGTCCCACGGGAATGACTCTGTCTTTGTGGTGGATTTGGGGGAAGTTAAAGACAGTTGTTTTGTTCTCTCAGAAAGTTTCTTCTTCTTTCTGGGTATGAGATATTGCTTACCTAAGGCACAAAAAAGGGTACAAAAAAAGAATAATAAATAGATCTCATCTCCTATGCCCCCTCTCAATTGTTGTGGATGCCTAGAGCATCCTCTTAAGAAGGATTTTGATTCAGCTTTAGAGTTCAGTGGGAAAGAGCACATTGATTGATTAGTAATGTCTGCCCTGGGCATGTGGTGAGGGAACACCAGAACAGAACACCCTAGATTAAAAGCACTTTTTCCAGAGGCCTGGAAGATTATATCGCCTCTCCTTATTCCCCATGCTATTTATTTTTCAGCATCTTACCTTACTGTCTGATTCCAGTGCAGTATGGTAGTTCAAAAATAAAACTATTATTAATTCAAATTGATTTCTTTCCACTTGTGATGCAGAATACTTCAAGGATGACTCACAGAAGAAGAAAACTTTCTTGGAAAAACTTAAATAGGAACCATACATTTCCAGTGACATCTCTGGATAGGCATCTCTCCCATTCAGAGAATTCTTTTTCAAAAGCAAGCACTTAGGCAACCACCTTCATAATTAGAAGGAGGATAGAAGTAATAATAATAGCTAAATCTGTTGGACAAGTACTTTGTGCCAGGCACAGTACTATCCCAATAATCCTTTCATCTTTAAAAATGATCTATTCCAATGCTAAAATCTTAATAAATGTTGAATCTACATGACATGTATATGAGAACTATATATTACTTTAATGTACATTTGAGTTTTTTAATAATAGAAAGGTTTAAAGATACAATACCAAATTTAACTGGTCCTGTGAGAGTCTGGCCATCAATAGTTTTTACAAGTCTCTCCAGATCTTATCTCATTCAATCCTCAGAATCACTTGAAGATATGTGCATTATCTTCAGTCTATCCCCACTTTACTGATAAAATTGAAGTGAAATGTCGAGGCCAAATTTCTCCATCTGGTAAGTAGCCGAACCCCAATTTAACTCAGACTAACTTAAACTCTGAGCCTGAGTCCTTAACCTCCTGTGCTAGACTAAGTATAACTTATTTTTTTAAATTGTAGTAAAATATGCGTAACATAAAATTTATCATTTTAACCATTTTTAAGTGGTATTTAGTACTTTCACATGGTTGTTGCAATCATCACCACCATCCATCTCCAGAACTTTCCCTCAATCCCAACTGTCTGTCAATCAATTCTTCCCCACCTCCCCTCACTTACCCCCCTCACTCACAGCTTCCAGAAACCACCATTCTATTTTCTGCCTGGATGAATCCGACTAGACCATTTACCTATGTAGGTGGAACCATACAATATTTGTCCTTTTGTGTCTGGCTTTCTTCACTTAGCACAGTGCCTTCAAGGTTCACTCATACTGTAGCATGTGTCAGAATTTCATTCCCTTTTAGAGTTGTATAATAAGTAATAACTTTTAAAATAAAAGTTTACCAACACTGAAGGTGTGAAGATAAATAAAACATGATTTCTCCTTTCAGTCAATGATCACACATACTAAATTGGTAGTATGGACAGACAATATAGTAAGGGGCTCCAGAAGAAACAGGCAGAAGAGGTCACAGGGTATCTCATGTTACTCACGGTTATCCATGTGAGCCCAGGTCCCTGAATGTCTGGGCTAAAAATTCCAGCTCTAACACCTTTTAGCTATGAAAAATAACTGAACAAGTTATTTTTACTCTCTGAGGTTCAGTTTTTCCATCTGTAAAATGGGGGTAATAATAGTATCTACCTCTGAGTTATAATCAGGCTTAAATGAGTCAATTCATATAAAACATTCAGAGCAAGGCCTAGCACACTGCCTGCAGTCAATAAATGATATTGATTAATTAATTAAAGTAATAACTTTTGTCTGGAGCAGTCTGTGGAGAATATCACACTTTACTTAGATTTTGCAGGATGAGGAGGATTTCCGTAGTAGGATTGCCAGATTAAATACAGAATATTTAGTTCAGTTTGAATTTCAGATAAACAACACACTTCTTTTTTAGTTTAAGTATTTCCCAAATATTGGATACTCCTAGCCAAATACTTACAAAAGGCAAGGTTCTGGGTGACTGCCTATTTGCTACCTTAGAACATTTTAGTGAAACTTACAAGTATAATGAGATTGGCTGGTTGTTCCCAACTGAGCTAAAGAAAGTGGGGAAAGAACAGGATGAGCTCAGAGGTTCAAATTCTCAGCTCAAGAACAATATAATTGACCTGAAATCTTCTATGTTTGCCTTAAAAGAAACCCTTATCTCCTATGTCTCCTGTAAGGCTGACATTGCTGAAACAAGGAACCCAGAGTCTCATCTTGAGAGCAGCTGAATTACAATGCAAATTGAATTCAAAACCTCACAAAGTGGTGGCTGTTACAGTGAGGATATTGATTAGGAAGGAGTGAGATTCTAAACATTGGAATGGGGACACATGAACAGATTCCAATGAAGCTGGGTACATTGTCTTCTTTGTCAGTATAAATAGCCCTTTCTGCCCTGCCCTGTAGTCTGAGAAGTTAATCTTGCTCTGTTTGAAGAAACTGTAACAGCCACCTCTGGTAACTTTACCTTGCAAGGCAAGGCTGATTCCCCTCAAGACCCATCCTCATTATCCCTCTTTGCTTCTATACCTATAACTAGACTCAAGTCCTAGCAGGTCTCAAAGATTAAGATACAAAGGATGAGGATGAATGCTACACCCCAAAGGAATTGCATGACTTGTCCAACTTATACAGACTTAAATCTGGGGAATATATGCAGAAATGGATATTAAGGATATGGGATAATGGTGGAAGGAATATAAAGATGGGTCAAGTCAAACATATTGATATGGGCCCACTCTGCAGAGATTCTGAATCTAATGTCTCAGCCCCTGGAGTTAGAAAAAGTTCTAAAAGTTTGGTTAGTTGGCTGGATAAAACATGGAGCCAATGGTGTCCTACACCAAATGGAGATGAAATGCCAGGACCGCTCTGGTGTGCAATATAGGAAGGTAGAGAAAGGTACCCAAAGGCTTGGGGAGACTGGAATTGGAATGTTAGAGTGAATTTATCATGTAAAACCTGCTCATCCACCCCAGTAAGGTCACCACAACTGTAAGAAACAAATCTGTGAGCCAAGCCCCAGCATCCTTGAAGAGTTCTGTGGTCATTCTGATGCCAGGTGGAGTATAGCACAAAACTCAGTAGCTCATTGACTTGACCCTGAAATGAATTTCAGAGCAGTCAGCAAAGTTTTAAAAGAGTTTATTAGAGAAAGAAAAAAGAAGAAATGTAGAAGAACATACCTCAGCACAGGTGTCTTGGAGAAAGATGGCATTTTTGCTTTTGACAAAAGTCCTGATATATTTTCACAATAACTGATCTGCTTAAGAGGGTGGAGCACAGTTGACCACCATGGAGAGAAGGCAATCTCTGATGAGCGGAGGGGTGGTCTTTTTCAGACCATGCATTTTGCCTTTGTTGGAGATTTGCCAGACTTCTGAATGCACAAGTTCATGAGCTAAAAGGCATTCTTTTTTTTTTTTTTTTTTGAGTGGGAGTCTCACTGTGTCGCCCAGACTAGAGTGCAGTGTCACGCTCCCGGCCACCACAGCCTCGACCTGCTGGGCTCCGGCGATCCTTCCACCTCAACCTTCCAAGTAGCTGGAACTACAGTTGCTCACTACCACGCCCGGCTAATTTGTTTGATTTATTGTAGAGATGAGGTTTCGCCAAGTTGGCCAGGCGGGTCTCGAATCCGCAGGCTCAGGCAATTCACTCACCTCGGCTTCCCAAAGCACAGGATTACAGGCTAAGCCACCAAGCCCGGCCTTAAAAGGCATTCTTATTATCATTTCTATGGCTTTTGATCCATGGTTTGGGAGCCACCTTAATGGAGTTTTTCCTTGGTAAACTGAGAGGGTGAGGTAGACTGGGAGTCCACATTGAATTCACATTCCAGACTGCAGGGTGGTTCGATCTGCTGACAAAGTGTCTGAACGCTTTCTTACTAAACTCCAAAAACTGTCTGTAAGACATGTATCTATCTTTGCCTAACCTGTACTAGCTACCCTGCTTTAGTTCCTCTCTGAATGTCAGAAATTACAGCAAGAACTACTGTTACTAAACTGGGATCCTAAATGTAATGGGGATGAAAAGATCTTCGAGGGGCGGAGGCCAAGTGGCAGCATTTAATCACCAAAGGCAATGTGGGCATGGTTACAGTCATGATCAGGGAGTCAAAACAGGAATCAGAACAGTCTGAGTCACAGAGACATATGGTGTTGGCTAGTTGATCATAGTGTACCTAGAAAAGAAATAGATTGGCGGTCTACTAAATTTGTCATGGATTTTTACATATAAAAGAGTTTTAGGCTGAGTGAACAGAAATCAAACCGGAATCACCAAAACAGAGTCATAGCCCTCTAATTAATGTCTGAACTTGAGCCAGTTCACAAACCCAGAACCCTTTGACTCAAAGGGAGACTGAGTTCCCTGGAGGAAGGACCACGCTACACTGCCAAAAATGTATACTGTTAATGTCTGTCCAGCCTTCCCCAAAGGGATCTACAGGTTCTTACCAGGGTGACGGTACATTAGGGAAAAGGAAATAATCAGGTCTTTTGGTGACTACTGGACACTGGCTCTGAATTGACACTGACTCCAAAAGACCCAAGACATCATCACTGTGGTTCACTAGTCAGAGCAGGGGTTTACAGGTCAGGTGATCAATGGAGTTTTAGCTCAGGTCCATCTCACAGTGGGTGCGGTGGGGCTTCACGCCCATTCTGTGGTTATTTCCCTGGCTCCGGGAGGCATCACTGGAAGAAACATGCTTAGCAAATGCCAGACTCCCTAAACAACTATTTGTTATTTATCTGAAATTCAAAGTGAATGGGGCCCGCTGTATTTTTTGCTGTTGTTGCTCAATCTGACAATCCTACTTCAAGAAAACTCCACAGTATGAGAAAAGGCTTAGAGGGCACAAGAGTGAAGGTTTGTTAATAAGATTGTGAATATCCTGAGCTTGATAGTAAAATCCAAGGGTCAAAGGGCATGAATTTCTGTGGGCCAAGGAACTTTGGAAAATTTTGGAAATTTCCCTTTTTTTTTTATTTAGAGGCAGGCTTTCACTGTGTTACCCAGGCTGGTCTCAAACCCCTGGGCTCAAGCAATCCTCTTACCTCAGCCTCCCAAAGTGCTGGGATTACAGGCATGAACCACTGTGGACACCCTGAAATTTCCCTTTCTTAAAAGGTCCAGTTTGTCCCTAGCCAAAACAATCACCCAAAACAAAACAAAAACCTCACTGTCCTTCCTCCACTGGGTAATTTATAGAAAATTCTTTTTATTAGGTCTGGTGATTATAAAACAAATTGTCCGGAAGTGATTATTTAAACTGTATATTGATAGAATGGAATATTCACATGGAGGGAGTTTGATTTTCCTTTGAACTGATAGAATAGTCGCCTTTATGAATTTTCTGCTTGGACTATGTGCCTGAGGGCAGGAAGAGTTTAAAATGCTTAAAGAGGTTTGGAACTGGTTGTTAAAGAGCTCATTCAAAATATGTGGAAGGGTTTGGCTTTTCTTAAGGCTCAAGGTTGCATCTTTGCTCTCTAACTCTCTAACAAGTCACTTGACGCCCGGGGGCTGCCCTGCCTGGCCATGGGTACAGTTAAAATCACCTGGGGCACTTTTAAATTCTGAGTCCCCTAACTACCCGCAGAGATTCTAACTTAAATGGACTGGGGTAAGGCCCCAGCAACAAACTGGATTAAAAGATCTTGCAAGTGATTCTATCATGCAGTTAGGGCCAAGAACCACTACCTTGGACTCTAAATAGCTTTATGTGTCAGAAACTGCCTAAAGCAACCGCTGTAAAAGAGCAAGAGTTCCTGACCATCGGTCACATGGGGTTTGGTGTTTCTAGAACTCAGGCAGTGGATGGGGCTTTGACCTTCCTTTTCGAAGGACCAGCAAGCAATTGGACCTAGAAGGCTGGCAGAGTCCCTAATCTCATTTACCTCGCCCTGCTCACAGCAGAAAGGTACAAATGTGGGGGGCAGGGATGTAGGAAGGAATGTGAGTTTGATGTACCTTTTGCCCCAGGTAAATCGACACCTTATAGCAGAGAATCAGACCCCCCCCATCAACTGGAGAGGATTCTAAAGTGGCATGATCCGCGTTGATTCAGATAGATAAAGCTGCAGAGACTCATTTAGAAGTAATTCCTTCAAACGTGCTGAAAAAAAACAGTTCCATTACAAAGTGGGCAAAAGATATGAATAGACAGTTCTCAAAAGAAGAAATACGAGCAGCGAACAGATATATGAAAAAAATGCTCATCCTCACTAGTCATCAAAGAAATGCAGATTAAAATCACACTGAGATACCATCTAACTCCAGTCAAGATGACCATCATCCATAACTCAAAAAACAACAGATGCTGAAGAGGATGTGGTGAAAAGAGAACACTTCCACACTGTTGGTGGGAGACAGTGTGAAGATTCCTAAAAGTTCTAAAAATCGACCTTCCATACAACCCCGTAATCTCCCTACTGAGAATATACCCAAAAGAATGCAAATCACTCTATTAAAAAGATACCTGCATAGGTATGTTTGTTGCAGCATTGTTCAAAGTAGCAAGAATATGGAAACAACCATGCTGCCTATTTTTAAAAATGTGGTACATATACATGATGGAACATTACACAGCCAAAAAGAAGAATAAAATCATGAACTTTGCAGCAACCTGGATGGACTTAGAGTCTATAATACTGAATGATCTTTCACAGAAACAAAGAACTGAGTATCACATGTTCTCACTCATAAGTGGACCTTGAACAACTATCATAATACTATAAGCAAAGGATTGGCAGTAGCAGGAAACTGCAGGGGTGGGGGAGGCAGGGAGGTGGGATTGGCAGTAGTGGGAATCTGCCTGGGGAAAGGGGAGGACACCTCATCAACAAGGGT
The DNA here is from genome assembly GCF_000164805.1 of Carlito syrichta. NCBI lineage: Eukaryota > Metazoa > Chordata > Mammalia > Primates > Tarsiidae > Carlito > Carlito syrichta. The sequence goes on along the minus strand of NW_007233365.1, from coordinate 183,292 downwards.
ACCTGCACAATGAATATTTGCATACCTAACCCTGAATTTACCCTACAATTTTAAAATTAAAAAATTAAAAGTTTAAATTTATATATACAGAGATAAATAAATAAAATAAAAAGTTAAAAAAAAGAAATAATTCCTCAAACACACACACTGTGCCACACAGGGTAGTATGGATCAAAAGACCTAAAAATGTACATACCTTTTGTTTCAGCCAATGCACTTGTAACTAACTCTAAAACTAAAATCAGCTAACTGCGTAAAGATATGTGTGTGAAGATGTTATGGCAATGGCGATTATAAGTGACCAACCAAAATCACCTTTATGCCTACCACAAAGGAATTGAGTGTCACTGAGATCCTCAAACCATAAAACGTTAGACGACCATTAAAAAGGATCATGCAATTGTTCTTTTTTAACAAGATCCAATCTATTGTTGGATGAAAAAAAAATATGAAGCTAGATCTAGTATAATTTTTTTGTTTAAAAAGAAATACACACTCAGAGCAGAGGAAAGACCGGGGAAAGAAATATACAGATGCAACTTTGGTGGTGGTGTGATGGATGATTGCTGAACCTAGCTTTAGTGTCGTTCTGCTTTTGCTTATCTGTATTTCTCAAGTTCTTCTATAATAAATATGGTGTTCTTAAATAACCAGACCATTTTAAAGATAACAACGCGAAGCTGCCAGGGCTTCAAGTGAAGTGTGAGACAGACCCTGTTTTTCACGGCTCCCCACCCGTGCGCCACTCACCCTCAAAGATGCTCGGGAGACTTTGTAAATGGCTGCAGTGTGAGTCTCAAGGAATAATCACTCTTATGACAGCTGTGCCTTTTCCTTCCCTTGCCATGTTCCTAACATCTTAATCCCACACTTGATGTTTATCAAGGAAGTTGCTGTGATTCCTTCATGCACTGTCTTGCTTGCTTGCATTTGTCCTCTTCCTGCTCCTCTGTCTTCCTTCACCTCTTAGGTGATGGTGGTAGCTTGGGATAGTTCGTCATGCTTACTTACGTTGACTGTCTACACTGTTGCTCTTTTATTGTTGTTGCTTTTAATCCCCTAGGTTTTTGCATTTTTTACCCAATGTGGATTATTCTTCTGTCTCTTCCTACCTGTCACAACTCAAGTCACATCCCAACCTTTGCATGCTGTTCAGGAGAGCTCAGGGTGGTGGCATTTTTCTGGACTGGATTCCCCCACCCCTTCTGAATCCTAAACCTAGTAGTCTCCATCCTTGCTGCCTCTTAGAATCATCCAGAAGACATTGTCTTTAAAATGATGCCAGGATCCTATGCCTAGAGATTCTGTTCTAGTTGCTCTATAGTGAGGAATGTTTTAAAGCCCCCCCCCCCCAGAGTAATTCTAATGCACAGCCAGAGTTAAGAAACCCTGCTTTGGTCCCTGTGATCCTCACAGCATCTACAGCCTTCAAATGAGTAATTCTGGACTGAAACTGCTTCCACAGAGGGCCCCCAATGGCCTAGGCTTTGTGCCCAGGTGGCCATGATTAGCAAGCCCATCGTCCCAAATTAACCCTTACAATGACAAGTGCTGCTTTTTAAAAGGCCATTACCCAGATTAGGAGGCTGTCAGCCATGAAATTTCCACTTGACTTGTTCCTGCATTGAATCCTGTGTATTTTCTCTCTTAGATGCACAGAGCATCCTGTATGTCTCTCTTCTGCTGTCATTTAGAAGCAATCAGGGAAGACAACAAGAATGCATCCTGTTCTCCCAGAACGTTCACCAAGTTCTGCCAGATTCATCCACGCTTTCTTCTCTTCTGCCTAGGACCTCATCACCTCTGCCTGACTGAGTTTCACACCCCAGCCAGCTCTCTTCACTGCTTGCCCCACACAATCTACTTCCTATGCCACTGACATAGGGATCCTTCTAGATTCTTCTTGCCCTGATCGTATCATTCCCCTGTATAAAAACCTTCAATAGCCCCGAACTGTCTGATGTATAGCACTGTCAGTAAGTATAATGATTATGAAACTAATTTTAACAGTTCTGTACATTTTAGTTCTTTCTATATGCCAGACACAATGCTAAGCATGTTTTAGGCACAATCCCATTTTTCAAATATTTAATTATGAAAATTTTCAAATATACAAAAAAGAAGAAATAATAGTACAGGCCTCCACTCTCTTCTTAATAATTCTAAAATCCAAAAAACTCTGAAATCCAGAAGCTTTTTCATACATTTGGTGCTAAAATTCATTGGTTAGCAAAACCTGACCCAAATAAGCATGCAATTATTTATGTCCTTATTAAATTCACTTAGTGTAAATATTCAAACATACCATGGCAGACATATTACTACATTTGATTGTGGGATACCATCTAGATCCCCAGTAAGGGTGTGATGTAAAATATAGTGCATGCACCTGAATATCTTTCTAAAATCTGGAAACATCTGAATTCAAAAGCACATTTGGGCCGAGTTTGGTGTCTCAGGCTGTAATCCCAGCACTTTGGGAGGCTGAGGTGAGTGGATTGCCTGAGCCCACGGGTTCAAGACCAGCCCAGGCAACTTGGTGAGACCTCTTCTCTACAATAAATAAAAAAAAATTAGCTGGACGTAGTAGCGTGTACCTGTAGTTCTGGCTATTTGGAAGACTGAGGCAGGATTGCTGGAGCCCAGTGGGTTGATGCTGGGGTGCCGTGAATGTGCCACTGCACTCCAACCTGGGTGACAGAATGAGACTCCAACTCAGAAAAAAAAAAGCACATTTGATTTCCAGGATTTTTGGATATGGAATTGTGTACCTACCTGTACCATGAGAACCAATACATAAACAACTACTTAGATTCAGAAACGGTTAGCATATCTGATACCTTTTCTTTTTCATCAATCTATAGATATTGATAGGTAATAAAGAAATATTGTTGTGACAAAGAAGAGAAAGAAGGGGGAGGAAGAAGAGGAGAGGAAGAAGGAAGAGGGGGAGGATGAGGAGGAGACAAAGAAGATGAAGAAGGAGAAGGAGGAAGAGAAAAAGAAGGAGAAAAAGAAGAAATATTTATACTGAATCCCTGAAACTGATGCATGTAACCTTTTTTTGGAAAAGGAATCTTTGCAGATTTAATTAAGAATCTTCAGGTAAGAAGATCGTCTTGGATGGTCTGGATGAACTCTAAATCCAATCATTAAAAAGACAGAGGAGAGACATACAGAGGAGGAGGAGGAGGCAGAGTGAACACAGAGGCAGAAATTAAAGTGATGTGGCCACAAGCCAAGAAAGACAAGGAACGCTGACAGCCATCAGAAGAGGAAGAGGGCAGAGTACGGCGGCTCACACCTCTAATCCCAGCATTTAAGGAGGCCAAGGCGGAAAGACTCCTTAAGACCAGGAAAGATAGGGAGCAGGGCAACATAGCGAGACCTCGTCTCTACAAAAAGTTAAAAAATTAGCCAGATGTGGTGGCCCGTACCTGTAGTCCCAGCTACCTGACAAGCTGAGAAAGGAGGATCGCCTGAACCTAGAAGTTTGGGGTGACAGTAGGCCATGATTGTGCCATTGCACTTTAGCCTCGATGACAAAGTAAGACTTCATGTTGTAAAAAGAAGAAAGAGGAGGAGGAGAAGGAGAAAGAAGAGGAGGAGAAGTGAAAGAGGCAAGGGAGGATTCTTTCTCAGTGCCTCAAGAGGGAGTACAGCCCCGCTGACATGTTGATTTCAGACTTCTGGCTTCCAGCACTGTGAAATAAATTTCTGCCTGTTTAAGTCACCCAGTTTGTGGTAATTTGTTGCAGCAGCCACAGGAGAGTAATACAGATTTAAATATAGATACAGCTATAGATGTCATTGGAGACATAGATAGGCATAGATACATAGATACAAATACAGATAAACATAGACTGAACCATTTAAAAGTATGTACAGCCCTCGTGACACTTCACTCTTTTAAATCTTTTGGTGCATACATTCATTTAACTCTCCCAGAATCCTGTGAGATATATTATTGTGCCCATTACTCAGACCAGGAAATAGAGACACATAGAAAGCATCTCCATTTCCATTTCTTGCCACTTTTGGAGTCAGGTTCAAAGCAAGGGGATTGTATCTGGTCTACCCCAGAAGGTGTCAACATGCATTCCAGGAGAATTAAGGGAAGTTCAAAACTCCAATGGGAAGGAGGGACCTAGGGCAGATGGCATGCCGCCTCACCACTCTGAAGGGTGGATGTCATCCCCAAGCCTTTTTTTGGCAAGGAAGCATTTAGTAAACACAAGGAAACCCAACCATGTTCAAGTCAACAAGGAGAGCTTTACTGACAATGACAGGAACGGGGCTGTTCCACATTCCAGTGCTTTCCACGGAATCAGCCAGGGCCAGTCAGTGAGATGACAGAGCTGGGCTGGCTGCCTTCTCAGCAGGAATGCCTATGTTTGTCTGAGTGAGATGACACAGGCAAATTCTGCCACAGGGTCAGTGGCACCGAGGTGGGAACTGGCTGGAGAACTAACGAGCTCATAAATTGGAAAGGAATTAGACTATCAGATGGCAGAGACAGGACACAACACAGCCACCCACCGGAGTCTGTGCCATAACTCAGGGAAAGCATAGCATTTTCCCCAGGAAGAGGTCATCTGAAGAGCAAACCAAATCAAGATGCTCATTTAGAGGGAGAATTTATGACTCTATTAGCAAAGTGCCCCACAAGGCTGACTCAGGGACCTAGAAGGAGAGGATACACCCTCTGTCTTTCAACTTACAAGGAGGGACTCCCTTGGTGAAAAGACCCTTCTGGCACTCTCAAGTTAGGGGCTCAGAAAAACTTACCAAGTAGCAGCCTGTGGGCAGGTGCCTCAGGAGTCATGTTGGGAGTAGCAGGGAGAAGACAGGGCAAGAGATTCTCCTCAGTCACATACCCTCCTCTTCCCAGTTTAATGAGAGCATGTGTAGGTTTATCTGTGGGAGTTTGGGACCAGTTGTGGTAGCTCACATGTGGAATTCCAGCACTCTGGAAGGCCAGGGCGAAAAGATCACTTGAGTCCAAGAGTTTGAGACCAGCCTAGGCATCATAGTGAGAACTCGTCTCTACAAAAAAAATTAAAAAATTAGCCAGGCATGGGTGACATGCACCTATAGTGCCAGCTACTCCAGAGTCTGAGGCAGAAGGATCACCTGAGCCACTGCATCCACTGATTGTGTGCCACTGCACTCCAACCTGGGCAACATAGTGAGAACCTGATTATTTTTTTAAAAGGAGAGGGCGGGGAAGCCATGTAGGTTCTCTTTCAGCTAAGCCACTGCATTCAGCAGCAGGTTTCATTCCATGGTGATAAATGAGCACTGCTATACAGCAGGCACTGTGCCAGGTACTGGCATAAGATGTGAAACGAACAACCACGATGCTCGACCCCTGGGCGTCGACTGTTCCCTGCAGCAGACAGATATTAGAAAGGCTGAATTCATCAACAAATCCAAGATTGTAAGTTGTGATAAATTCAATCTAGAAAGGGGTAAAATGAGGCAGAATAACAGCAGAGAGGGGGCGGTGTGGTCAGAGAAGGATTCTCAGAAGAAGTTTCATTTAAATTGAAACCAGAAGTTGAGTGGGAATCCACTGGAAAGAGAAACTAATTTGTGGGGAGGCCTGGATATTTTCTAAAATATTACCACTTTCTCTGACCACCCTGTCCATGGGTAGTGGGAGAAAGGAGGCCCTTAGGAAATTGACATCCCACATTGTTTGGTTATTTTTTTCAACTTTTCTTCTAATTGGACTGATTTCTCATATACCCAGCACCAACATCTGATGGCATTGAATACAGGGGAGGACTTCGAGACAATGATCTTAAGCATGACATTGGCACAGAGCAGCTTCCGTAAACTGGGACCACTCATGCATTTGCTATGTCCTTACCATGGCCCAAAAGCCAGCACAGAGGTGAAGGAATGCAATGAAGGAGATGTTCACCAGCTTCCACTCTGCTTAAAACAAAGCAAGGTAGACAGGGAGTATGAGAGGGGCCATGGGCACACCCAGGGGACCCAGGTGAGGGACTACAAGCAGTGGGACCTGTGCGGTGGGTACTTGAGAGAGTGGGCTGTGTGTTTTGGGCTACTTGAATCTGAAGCCCAGCTCTCCCACTGACTAGCTGTTTTACCTTAAGTGAGTGACTTAGCCTCTCTGTGCATCCATTTTCTCACTTCTTATGATGGTTGAATGATTAACATTTGCAAAGCCTAATATGTAGTAAGATCTATAGAACTGATAGATTATAAGACAGTGGAAATTTTTTTAAAAATTTAAATGTAAAAAGCAGACTGGGTACAGTGGCTCACACCTGTTAATCTCAGCACTTTGGGAGAGGCAGGAGGATCATTTGAGCTCAGGAATTCAAGATCAGCCTAGGCAACATAGAAAGACTCATCTCTACAAAAGCATTTTAAAAATTAACTGGGCGTGGTGGTGCACACCTGTGGCTGAAGTGGGAGGATCACCTGAGCCCAGGAGATTGAGGCTTTGATGAACCATGATCGTGCACTCCAGATTGAGATAGTTTCCCCTTCACCGTAGAGTCCTAGGATGGTGATTTCAGCGTAAGATGACCGGATAACTCGAGATTGCTATAGTTGCTTGTCAGAGTGAGGGAGGTACTTAGTAGACTAGTAAGGAAAAAGTAAGACCCTAGGATGTGAGCTAGTTGAAGACTTTTCTCGCAAACACAACTCTCACCTGTGTGGGGTGTATGCATAGATTGTTGTATCATCTTGGCAACTTCTTAGTACCTGCAGAGGGAACAGAGAGCCAAGCCAACACCTTGGTCTTGAACCTTGGGCCTCCAGAACTGTGAGATGTAAACTTCTGTTATTTAAGCCCCCAGTTTGTAGATACTTTGTTATGGCAGGCTGAGAAGATTAAGACAGTGGTTAAAAAAATCACAGTCCTTTTTGCAGCATCTAGGACTTTGTTACTAATATAAATCAGGGATATTTTCATAACATGTTTCAGGTGTTAGAGATATATCAAAATATCATTTACGCTCATCAGTACTTCAAAATCACAGTTGTTATTAAACCCACTGCTAAATCATGTTATTTAATTTGTTAATACAGGAGTACACATGTTGTCCTATCACAGTATTTTTTTTTTAATTTTGAAAACTGTATTTCAAATTATTGGTTTTCTTCACAGCCCCATGTTTCTTATGTTATTCATTCAAAAACATGACAGGACATGGTGGCTCATGCCTGTAATCCCAGCACTTTGGGAGGCTGAGGCGGATGAATTGATTGAGCCCAGGAGTTTGAGACCAGCCTGGGCAACATGGTAAGAGCTCATCTCTACAAAAAAAAAAAAAATAGCCAGGTGCAGTGGCACACACTTGTAATTCCAGCTACTTAGAGGGCTGAGGTGGAAGGATCACCTAAGCCCAGGAGGTTGAGGATGCCATGAGCTGTGATTGTCATTATCATGAGCAGCACTCTAACCTGGGTGATAGAGTACGACTCTGACTTTAAAAAAATAAATCATTCTGAGAAGAGTTCCACAGGACTGTTGAAGGGGCCCAGAGCACAAAATGGGGTAAGTAAGCCTTGTTTAAGCGTAAGGAAAATAGTATAAAACACATCTCTACGCCTTTTCCCTTTCCATATCCAGGATGGAGATTGAAGAGGAGGTTGGGGGAAGTGTGTGTTTAGGAAACTGCTTTTTCGATTAGAAATTATCACAAAACAAAAAGTGTTGTGCAAATTGGTTGTGATCTGTGAAAAGCCAAGCACAAAGACCTTTCACCCCTTTCACCATTTACCCTCCTGCTCACTCACAATAAAATATAAGCACTTGAGGGCAGGGACTTTGTTTATCTCACTTCTATGTCCTCAGGGTAAATTTAAGCCATATTTAGCATATCACTGGTGCTCAATAAATATTTGTGGAATGAATGAACAAATAAATAAAGAAAACCATGCTCAAAATATTCAAATGGAGTCAATAGGAAAGTGGAGAAACAGCCTGTGGATCTCAACTGTCCTCAGTAGACACCAGGACCGGCACCCTGAGGATGAGGGAAAAGTGACCCCCTTAGTGTTCGAGCACACAGTCCACCTTTGACAGACACTGGGAAGCCATGGGTACTACTCAAGGTTATGTCTGTCAACTAGCAAGTTTTCTCAATTGCAGCAGATCAACTGGGCCAGGAAGGCAAACTTAGTACATAGCTGGCCACCAACACATCACCAGGCAAGCGGAAGACCCTAGAAGGAAACCTGTGTGCTCAAGGCAGGTTCCTGAGGCTTCAGACAACTCCCAAGGGGGAGGGGCTGGCTTGTGTCAGGAGACTTAAGCAGAGCACCTCTGCTGTGCACCACCGGCACTGCTGCCCTAAGTCTCCAGGGCCCAGGGGACATTGAAGATGGCTTTTGGGCAGGCAACTCCATGAGTCATGTGCCCCCTCAAATGGCAAATACTCTTTCATTGCTGCCTCCTGTGCCCACAACTCCTAACACCTCAGAGTGGTCTCCAAAGGAATGGCTGCGAACGGCTCAGATGCTAAATCCCGAGGAGCACAGTGGATAAACCTGTTTTCAAAGGATCAGAAGAGGGTCAGGAAAACTTGGAGTCTGCAGATTACTATTTCTACCTGCAGGAAAGGCAGGAGGAGCTCTGTTGAAAACTCCCAGGAAGTGTCACCAAAGCTAAGAACTGCACGGTCGCCAGGGTGTGGGTCAGCCTGAGACAAAAAGTCTAAGCGTGACCCATAACTTGATGAATGAGGGACTTTATTCTTCAGGGAGAGCCTGGTTTCCATTTGGCTGCTTTCTTGAATGTAGCACTTTGCCCAGCTATACACACATACACACACACACACACACACACACACACACACACACACACACACACACAATTTGCAATCAACTCCACCCTGGGATATTATACAGCAGCAGAAGCACAGAGGGCTGTGCAAGAAGTGAGATGAAAAGAACACGGGCTGACCCCAGAACCCCCTGGGTTCTCCCTTCCCAGCCAGCAATTGCCATAGCAAAACTTGTTTGGCACGTGGTAAAGGATGAGAGAACTGGGTGTAGACCAGCTTCTTTCTGTAAAAGCACATCAGAGTTGAAATCAGAACAGGAAAATGTGGATGTTGCCACAACCGAGTTGATAGCAAATCTGTTTCAGTAGGGGACTCTTAATCTGGGGATAAATTTCAGCGGTGATTTTTTTTCTGTCTTTGGGTTTTCTGACAGTGTGTTTATGTTCACAATCCAAATAGACCATTTGGGCACTGCTATGGGTTAAACCATGTCCTACACAAGTCCTATGTCCCTGCCAAAATGCATATCTTGAAGTCTGAGCCTCTTGTACCTCCAATGTGACTGTATTTGAGATAGGGTCTTTAAAGAGGTGGATAAATAAAGAGGTCTTGCCAACATCTGGAAGCCCCATAGCAACTCTCTCAGTCCACAGGTATGGTACCAGTAAAACTTCCTTAAGAGTTCCTACACTGAGAACAGTCAGCTGAAATTTAGCTGGCTGGCTGGTTGATATTTCACAGGGACCAGAATATGTACCACTTGCTTGGAAACCTATCACTGTCTTCATATCAACACAGAAATAAAAGCCTTTAAGACCAAAAAATGAGGCCATTAGTGTGGGCCCTAATGCAGTACGACTAGTGTCCTTGTAAGAAGAGGAAATTAGGACACAGACTTACTCAGAGGGAAGACCATGCGAGGACACAGAGAGACGACAGTCAAAGAGGCTGGTCTCAGAAGGAGCCCACCCTGTTATTACCTGGATTGTAGATGCCTGGCCTCCGAAAGGAGAAAATAGACTTTTATAGTTTAAGAAAATAGATGTTTGCGTTAATTTATGAGGAGGGCCTAGCAAACTCACACGGGCACTCCCACAACCAAAAGTACAAACACAGCCTGCTATCAGTAGAACTGTCGGTGCAAAAGAGTCCCAGGCCAGAGGGCTTCCTCTCTGTGCCTGGAGGCTCCACTCCATTTGGCAGTTTCTGAAGTTTAGTGTCTGGGGGTGAAACTCCAATTCGCCCACTCTAGTTTCAAGCGGGAATCTAATTAAAACCTGTCTTTCTTAGGATCTGCCTGCCCATTCAGAATGCCTTTTCCATGTGCAGCTCTCAGAGATGCTTTGGATGCCTGACTTAAAGTCATGATGTGATTTTTAAAAAAATCTCCTTTCTGAACTATAGCCAAGAAAATCCCCACATGAAAGAGAAGGATAGTACCTTGTTCTCCTGTCCCACGTGCCCATATATCTGACTTCTAGTCAACGTTCATTTAAAGCATGATTCAATGAGCAGTTACCATGTCTTATGACCTGGACTCAGTCCCAGGGAAAAGACACAGAAGAAGACACATTCTCAGGGACCCATCCAGGGGGATCCAATGGAGGAAGTAAAGAAATCTGGATTTTTAAAAGTGGGTTAGATTATGTTCTTTCTGGTGATTAACTATATGTTCAAGCCCATCTGAATGCAGAACAAGGTGGTGGGTTTACACCTATTAGCTGTCCATCTCTCCTGTAAGGTCAACTCCTTGAGAACATGAACCACTGTGGCTTGAACACCATCATCTCCCCACAGCCTAGCACAGTACCCGGGACATAGAATAATGCTCTGTAAGTTTCTGTGGAACAGGTGGATTAGTGGTTGGTAACACTGAGTTTATACCTTTGAGTTGAGGGGTATGGTTTATAACACAATTTCCCAGAATGACTCAGTTAAAGTCAAGCTTCTTTCCCTCATTGTAGCAAAATGGTATTCACAGTTCCCGTGCACACACACTATACACTTTCCAGAGCAAAACAGCTTGTCTTTGACTCAGGAATCTCTGCAAAATACTGAGATTCCTTCTGACTGGTCAAGCTTAGGTCGCAAGTCCACCCCAGAATCACTCATTGTAGCTGGAGGAACAAAATATTTTGATTGGCTTATCCTAGATCACATGTTCCACCCTCTGAAGACTTGCTAGAGCTGCATGAAATCACCAAGAGAACTTGGGGCTACTGCCCTGCACAGTCACTTGGCCTGTCCACAGCCCCATAACCAGCTCAGAGGTAGCTCCATCCTTACAGAGAGCCCCACACAGCCACCAGCCATGATACACCTGAAAGCAGCCCAGCAATGACCCCACCCTCCCAGAGAGCCTGCTGCACAACCTGTCAGCCCCCTGCACTTGCGCATTTCTGGCCCCAAAACCAAACCTAAGCATGAAGTGATCGACACATTAAATACCCTGATCTAATCATTATACAACATAATCATTATACAACAATGTATCAAAACATCAAATCGCACCCCATAGATATATACAATTACAACGTATCAATAAAAAGCATCTAATTTGATGACAACCCCCCCAAAATTGGGGGCTACTGGAAAGGAGGATGGGAACAATGAATAGTGGAATGGCCTCTGTGTTGATTAGGATTTGGTTCAGCTGTGAGTGACAGAGACCCAAACCAGCAATGGCTTAAGTTTAAATGGAAACTTTTATTCTCTCTCATGAAAATCTCTGTAAGGTAGTCCAAAGCTTGCATGGTTTATAAAAACATCATGGACCCAAGCACTTCCTGTTTGTTTCTTCTACTGAAATGGCTTCCATTCCATGTTCATCTGACTGCCAAGACATTTACAATCCAGCCAGAAGAAGGAGAAAAGCAAAGGAGAAAATCATGCCCACTTCTTTTAAAGAAGCTGCCCCAAAGTTACACATACCACTTTCTACTTATATCACATTGACCAAAACTTAGACACGTGGCTACACTTTGCTGCAAGGAAGGCTGGAAGACACAGTCTTTATTCTAGGCCATCATATGTTCCATGGAAGATTGAATATGAAGGGATGACTGGTAGTCCCTTGCTCAGCATCCTCAGATATACAGGGCAACCCCTTCTCAGATTTCACTGGCATGAGTGACCACAGCAAAAAGTAACCACTCTTCATTGCAAGACTTCTAGAACTCATTGGGGCATGACATGAGCCATCCATGGGAAAATTGGAAAGCTGTCAACCTTTCTTCAAATCTCTGCTGCCCATTTGCATCATCTTTCTTCCTCCCTTTCTCTTACACCACATTATTTGCAGCTTGAGAGACAACAAATCTAACAAAAGCATCATTAACTTTGGTCCAGAAGACCTGGGTTTGAATCTTGAATATATTTACTTACCAGCTATGTGGTCTTAAAGCATTTAACCTATCTGTGCCTCATTTTCTCATCAGTAGAATGGGGATTATAAGATCTCATGGGATTGTGTAAAGGACTAAGTGGCTCACAGCAAGGGCTCAATACATGGTAGCTACTATCATCACCAGGCTTCTACATCACCAAGGTCATTGCAGCTGCCTTCTACATAATCACCCAATAAGTGAAGTTTATTAAATGAACCTCCATTCCAGGGCTTAATCCCCATGGTTTTTAGAGAATCAATATGTTAAGCTACCCAGTGTAAGCAGACAGGCTATAAATAAAACCAGATTCAAAAACTGTCACAGATAAAAGGGGCCTCTGTACACTCTGATTTGTTATTTCTCTATTTGTTGCTGCTGTGATTATCACTAATAACAATAGCAATCACTATCATCAAATGCCCCGATGTGCCTGGCACTGTGCTTTTTAAATCTCACAATAGTCCCATGAGGCAAGTTTTCTCAATCCCTTTCACAGGTGAGGAAACTGAGTTCAGAGGGGATAAGTGATTTGTCACAAGTCACCCAGAGCCAGCCTAGTTTTCAGCTCCAACTCTAAAGCAATGTGTCTTATTTGTTCATTTTTATAATGTTTAGTATTTAAAAAATCCCCCAAAACCCATAAAAGTAAAAATCATCCATTTTTACATCACTTTCTTCTTTTGAAGTCGATAATGAAAGAATAAGTGAAAGCCAATACCCAGTCTTCCAGCCCCTCCCCCAGAGATAAGCACCGTTAGCAGATTGTTTTTCCTGCTTATCAGTTTAATATTCTTTAAATTGTCATTCCCACTCTTTATCAAATAAGCCTTTTCAAACAGAAGAAGCTAACATGGCTATGCTAAAACCTGCAGGGAAAAATTGCTTCCATTCTACGGATACTGGCTTCTGTGTCTTTCTTTCATTTATTTGTTCATTCTTCATTCACTTATTCATTCAACAAAGATTACCCAAGGACCTCATATTGCCAAGAACCGGCTAGGCACGTAGAACACAAAAATGAACATAAGGCAGGTCCTCTCTTGAAGTTGTCACCAGCCTAGAGAGAAAGCTCAGCTCCCATTATAACACAAAATAAAAAGAGCTGTGATCAAGATGAGGGTCAACAGTGAGGAGAAGGCGCAGGGAAAGAGACGCTTGAGTTCAGAATTGGAGGATGCATTCACTGCACAGACAAGAAGGCATGCTATTCTGTGAAGAAGCCAGCAGGACCAAGCCCAGAGGCTGTTTGCTTGGTTAGAGAAATGTCATAGACAAGAGTGGAAAAGTGTTGGAGATGAGGCTGGAAAAGCCACTTGGGTCTTGAAAAGCATTTTTTAAACTTTATTTTATTATAAAGATGTAGGATACAAGTCAGGATTAAGTACATAACTTTGGACCTCCAACTAGTTCTCACTTCCCCTGGTTTGGGAACAGGTATCTTTTGTGGTGTTACATGCCCATTCCCTCGCCGGCAGTGTCCCACTATTGCCAATTCCTCTATTGTAGTATTGTGATAAATGTTCAGGAACCACTTATGAGTGAGAACATGTAGTATTCAGTTCTTTGTTTCTTGAATAACATTCTTAAGGATTTGCAGGGTACCCAGCATTCCAATGTGCTATTCTAGAGAGAAGATAGATGCTCAGCTTGTGAAAATATTATTCTATAAGAAAGATACGTGTTCAATTTGTGAAAAGAGACACCCAGCTTAAAATTCATCATCAGGAATATTATGTGACAATTTTGAAAAATGAAATAGTGATATGACACATGCTACAACACGGACGAAATCTTGTAAACAATACACTAAGTGCAAAAAGCCAGTCACAAAAGATCACCTATTATTTGCTTCTACTTGAACAAAATGTTCGGAACAGGCAAATCTATAAATACAGAAAGTAGATTAGTGGTAGCCTAGGGATTGGGGTGGATTGGAAGAAAAAGGGGAGTGATTGCTAAGGAATATAGGGCTTTGGGGGGTAAGAAGAAATTGTTCTAAAATCATGGTGATGGTTGCACGACTCTGTGAATATACTTAAAACCACTGAATTGTATGTTTTGCATGGGAGAATAGTGTAGTGTATGAATGATATCTCAATAAAGCTGCTTTTTAAAAAAGCTTCACATAGAAGAAAAAACTCTCCATCATTAGGAAATAATACACTCCTGAAAACTGCCAGAAATAAGTATGTGTTTAGGATCAGCTTTTGTTGTCATTGTTTCTTTCCCAGTACCTCCCTTTGAACACAGAGAAAAATCTCCTTATGAATACATGTTGCCTTGAGAGTTCATTGGTCAGTCAACAATTCAGGTTTGTATTTTCTCCTCCCACATTTAATCCAGAGGTTATTAGAGGATAGTGGCTCTCAAAGTCTTGTCCTGGAACCATCTCCATCAGAATCACCTGGAGTATGGGTTATTAATGCTGATTCCTGGGCTCTACCCAGGCCTGGTAGATCAAAATCTCTGAACGCGAATCCCAGGACATTGCCTTAATTCTGATACACACTGACATTTAAAGATCTCTACTCCAGACTATGATGCTTGGCTTGCAATTTCTTTCATTTCATAATATGGGACCCCCATCTGGTTTCCATGTCTGAGTTGATTCTAAATAGACCCAGATCACTGAGGCCATGGAACACATGAAGATACCCAATGTAGAAGAACCTATGCACAGATATATGAAAATCAGTGCAAACTGTGGGCATGACCGTAGCAGTGACTGAGTCTGAATGGGCCAAGGGAAAGTTTCATGGAGCATATGAAGGACAGAAGGAAGTGGATGGCCAGGAAATTTAGGACCTAATGCTAGTCCCAAATCTGATTAGCTGGATGACCTCAAACATAACTCCTCCAATGTCAGCAGATGGGCTGGACCACCCAAGAACATGTCATTCTGCCCGTTTTTCATCTTTTGGATTTTTCCAATTTACAGTGCATCCTTCTGACCTCTGTAACTATGGCCTCATTATCTTTCCTCTCTGAGACTCAATCAGCTCATGTATAAGATGATGATTTTACCCGGGCTCGGTGACTCAGCCTGTAATCCCGTGCATTTGAAAGGCTGAGGTGAGTGGATTGCCTGAGCCCGCGGGTTCGAGACCCGCCTGGGCAGCAAGACCTCATCTCTAACAATAAATCAAAAAATCAGCCAGGCGTGGTAGCACATGCCTGTAATTCCAGCTACTCGGAAGGCTGAGGCGGAAGGATCGCTGGAGCCCAGCAGGTCGAGGCTGCGGTGGCCGGGAGCGGCCACTGCACTCCAGTTTGGGTGACAGAGTGAGACTCCAATAAAAAAAAAAAAAAAAAAAAAAAAAGATGATGACTTTGATCCAGATTGTCTTGGGATTCTCTCCTGGCTCTGACATTATATAAACTAGATCAAATGACCTTGAGCAAGATTGAGAGGCTTCTACCATGACTTTGACACCCAGAATTAAGACAAGGAGAGCTAAGATCAGCATTTTTCAAGATCCACTTGACTGAAGTATAATTAACATATGATAAAATGCACTCCTTTGAAGTGTATGCTTGGTGGGTTTTGACAAATACAACCTTGTCCACCACCATAGTAATCAAAACATTGAGCACTTCTATCATCTCAAAAGTTTTTTCTGCTCCGTTCCCTGACAATCCCTCCTCAATGCTTTCTATCAGTAAAGATTACATTTATCTTTTCTAGAAGTTCGTAAACTGGAAGCATGCAATATGCCCTCTCTTCTGTGTAATACTTTGAGATCCATTCATAGTACAAGAGGGTACCCCAAGAAACCAGAATTTATTTATTAAAAATGTGTATTTATTCTTTTTTTTTTTTTTTTTTTGAGTTGGAGTCTCACTCCTTCTCTCAGGCTAGAGTGCAGTGGCACACACCCTAGCATCAAACTTCTGGGCTCCAGCAATCCTTCCGCCACAGCCTTCCAAATAGCCAGAACTATAGACACACACTACCACGCCTGACTATTATTTATTTTATTTTTTATTGTAGAGACAAGGTCTTGCCAAGTTGCCTGGGCTCGTCTTGAACCCACCGACTCAGGCAATCCACTCGCCTCGGACTCCCAGAGTGCTAGGATTCCAGGCTGAGCAACCTAGCCCGGTCTAAAAACGTGTATTCATTCTTACAAGCTTAAACTTCAGTCACCCGTAAAGTACTCTCTGTTTGATGCAATACATTCATCGAGATGCTTTTTCCGCTACTCAAAACAGTTTTTGAACTTGTCAATTTTGATGTCTTTTAGTACTTCTACCGCTTTTTGTGTCACCTCTTCCACATCAGCAAAATGTTTCCCTTTGTGGACTTTTCCATGCGGGGCAACAAAAAAAAAGTCACTCAGGGTGGGTCAAGGAGTCATGCCATTTTTGGTCAAAAACTGCTGAGCACCCAGCATGCTGTGCTGTGGGCAGGTTGTCTGTATAAATTACCCATCATGAAATGAACAAATGCATTGAAAGAAGCTAAAAAAAACTTTTCACTAAAGCGGAACGCAGCCTCTCACAACACCACCAACTGGTACATGGAAGCTGATGGGTTCCTACAATACTTACCTAGTGGGGAAGCCTGTACTACAAGCAGTGTGTCCCCCAAGAGATAACTTCTGTTTTTGAGGGGATCTCCCCTCATGTCACATGGGTGTTCATGAAAAGCATGCTACTTTTTGTTGAGACCCTTGCCTTCATAAGACTGGAAACAGAGGACAAGCATCACTTCCCAAGAAGCCCCCCTTCCCACCCTGACCAGGCCAAGCCTGTCATTTGCCTTCACACACCAGACACCTCATCCTTGTAGCTCTTTGCCATTGGCTGTGATTTCCCCAAAGCTGCCCAAGAGTACCCCTGGGAAATCCGATGTTTGTGGGTGCTTCTCACTGCCCCGGATGCTGCTATAACTTCCTGTCCTCCTTGATTTTAGTCGGATGGTCAGTTTGTCATTACATTTTAGCTACTCCTTGCTCAGAGACTCTTGTGGTTGTATTCACATTCTAAATTCCTGCTTCTGGGATTTACACAGCACCTGAGTTTAGCCTGTTAAATGGGAGGTCCCTTCCTCAGACCCATTCTCCAGCCAGAAAGCTTCCCGCAGTTGGACCCTCCTAAATCAGTAACCTGGATATGCTGATGCTCATGGAGGCAGAAATACACAGTCGATGGTTGGAGACTGGCCGTTATGACCTTAGAAGTAGTCCCCTGGCAGGTGGGTTCAAACGACTCCCCAGAGTATTCAGAAGAGATCCCATCCAATCGCCCTGGCTGTCGTTTTCCATGTATCTGTGTGACTGCTTGGTTACTGTCTCTTTCCCCCATAACTCTGTACATTTCAGAGGCAGGACCTATGTCTGTTTTGGCACTTCACTGCATCTTTGATGGCCAGAACACTGCCTTATATGCAGGCCATGAGCACTTAGGATGTGTTGACAAAGCTACTGAAGGGGGAGAAAGAAGACAAGAAGCAAAAGACAGGAGAGAGGGAACCACAGATCACATCATAGGGATTCCTCCCATGATACTTGTAAAAACATAAAATCTGATTAAACTGAACACCAAGCACTCCTGTACTTATGCTATTGTGGACTGAATTGTGTATTTGCTTCAAAAAGGCAAGTCCTAATCTCTGGGATCTGTGGGTATGACCTTGTTTGGAAACAGGATCTTTGCAAGTATAATCAAATTAAGATGAGGTCATCTTAAGAGTAGGATGGGCCCTAAATCCAATATGACTTGTATCCCTATGAGAAGAAAAGAGACAGAAGACAGAGACACACAGGAAGAACACAATGTGAGGACAGAGGGCAGGCACTGGAAGGACGTATCTACAATCCAAGAAATACCAAGGACGGCTGGCAACACCAGAAGCTAAGAATAGGCAAGGAAGGATCTTCCCCTAGAGCCTTCAGAGAGAGCCTAGCCTCACTGACACCTTGATTTTGAACTTCTGGCCTCCAGAAGTATGAGATAATATGTTTCTGTTGTTCTCTTAAGCCACGCAAGTTCATGACAATTTGTTATGGCAACCCTAAGAAATGACTAATTATGCCCATCATATGGGATTGTAATTGCTTGTTTGCTGGTCTATTTCTCCTGTATAAGGTCAGGGTTGTGCCTCGTGTTTCTCAGTAACTCCAGTACTAGGACAGTGTAGTGCATGGCAGAGAGCTGTTGCTTACTCTCCATTTATTTTGCAAACAAGAGGGAAAGCGGTGGCAGTTGCTTCCAGGGAACTTCTGGACCTCTTTCACACCAGTAGTGGCATCTTTTCCACAGGAAACCACATCCCAATAATGCTCCCACTGCCCATCACTGGATGCAATTCCTCCTCCCCAGAAAATGGGCCTGGAGAAATAACTGTAAGTGGTTGTATCCCGGGGAGGAATGTGCATTCAAAAACAAACTGACTTCCTTTCTACTATATTATCCTCCTATGCGCCCCCTCACCCCAACTACTCCTTAGCTGCAGACAGCCTCACCAACCTATTCCTTAGTCCAAGAAAATTCTTCTTGTTGACAAAGAACAGAATAGCTCATTAAGGACCAGGTTTGCAGGTGACTGAGCCATACTGAGAATCGCAGTTCATTTTTAGAAAATAAACTCCAATTAGCAATCTCAGTCACTCGTTTCATTTCCTGGCTATACATTTTCCACTTGTGCTGCAGTTGCTGCTGCTGTTGCCACCGCCACCTCTGGAGATTTCAAACCTGAAGACTCTGGGGAAATGTGCATATGCGCTTTGTTTATAACCAACCAAGGGGACTTCGCATTGTGTAGAGATGAGATCTGAGCATGGAGGGCAACACTGAAAGACAGATTACCCTCCATGTGCCAGACGCTAGGCTATTCCCTATATATACTTGTGAGATGTAGGATTTTGATCTCATTTTACAGATGAGGAAACTGAGGCTGTAAGAAGTTAAGGACTTTTCGTCTCAGAGAATGTCACTGTTTTCCCTTCTGTTGTCCAAGTCAGAACACTGGGAATCATTCTTAATTCCCATCTAACCAATGACTAATTATTTTCCTTTGGCCCACAAACTAGGTCTCAAATCCACATGAATCCCTCCATCTCTATGGCTGTTGCCCTGGTCCAAGTCACTATCGCTCAACAAGCAATTGTTGATTGTCTGGGACACACTAATCCCTGTTCTAAGCACTTCGGATACATGAAGAAACAAAGCTGACAAAGATACCAGCCCTCAGTAAGCCTTCCTTCTGGCAATCCCTTTAGGGTACTGCTACAACCTCCAAATGGTTCTCCTCCCACGCAAACCATTATCTGCAATACAACTGATTTTTACACAATAAAAACTTGATTATGTGATTTCCATCTTCAAATTGTATGAGGGGCTCCTATCACTTTGAGGATAAAGGTCAATTCTCCCTAATATGGTTTACCCTCCCTTCACGACCTGACCTTCACTGTCTCTTCAGTCCCTGCCCCACCCCACCCATTCTCCTGTCTACCACACACTCTCGACTCTACTTTCCTCCATATTAACTTGTCTCAGGGACTCTACTGTCTCTGGTCCCTGGTTTCTATATATGGAGGGAGAAGTTCTCTGCCTGGCAAAGGCCTACTTCCTCTCTCTCCTATTCAGCCTTCACTGCCACTAGAAGTTTTCCCTGCCCAGACAACATTAGGGCTTCTGCTATATAATTTCATAACATGGATCTTCTTATTAACCTTGCACGGGTCCCACTGAGTGCTATCTTTGCCACTAGATTCATTCTCTGAAGGCATGCCTAGTTTCTGCCCTGCTTACCATTGTATCCACAGCACCAAAGGAATATCTCAGTATGAGTTTGTGGAATGAATGTTGAAGAAGTAACATATCTCAGTTGCATAGCTAGTAAATGGCTGGAATGGACTCTAAACTTCAAACCTCCCACTCTTAACCACCGCAACCCACTGTGAGGGATGTTGCTACACATGGGTAAAGTGAACTTTGGAAAGAATGTACCATTACTTGTCACAAATCTTCCTGATAAAAAGCAGAGCCTAGGCTAAGCAGACAGGGAAGAGGATGAACTATAAGAAGTAGTGTGAGTGTTTCATCATCTTAGGTCTTGGGATTGATCAACTTATGCCTTGGCTACCAAGAAAATGACAAAAACACAGAATGTCCAAATTAGGATGAATTTTAGACATCATCTTGCCTTTTAGTCCCATTAGAATGACGAAAATTGGGGCCCATGTTTGGAAGGGATACCATCTTCCAAAGTATGCAAAGTAAGAAGTAATTTTTTTTACTTAGAAACCAAGGTTTCTTGACACCAGATCCCATACTTACACTATGGGCATAACTGTAACTGGGGGAGGTCTAGTTCTTAGTCATCATGAAAAGGTCCAAAAGCCAGAAAAAAATCCTATATTTGTTTCTATCCATTTGAGCTTTGGCTATGGAGGAGGGATTCTTACTTCTAGATGGAAAATTCCTTTTCAAGAAGGAAAGATGAATATTGACACAATTAGGGTGAGCACAGGAAACACTGAGGGTCATTTCAGGAAAACCAACTGCCTTTTATTTTAGGACAGTAAGACAGAGAAGGAGAACAGAAAGGAAACCTAGCCAATAAAATCTAGCCAACTTGCAGGGCTACTTATGTCCACCCACTGGGGAGGAAATAGGGAGATAGGGGTTCGAGGAGCCTGGTTTGGCTCTATTAGCCTATTGTGTGCCAGGCATGCTAAGCATATCGCATGTCTCATCACATTAATTCACAGCAACCCAGTGGGACATATGCCCATAGTTGCACAACTAGAGGTGTCTAGCTGAGACTTGATCTAACTTCAAGGCTGGGTTTCATAAACAACAGACTCTTGATCACAAGAGTTGTTGGCCAAGAGTTGTATTAAATACTCATTAAACACTGACTGGTTTAGAACTGTGTCATATTCCCTACCCAAGGGAAGCCCAAACTAAAATATGAATGACCTCCAAGGCCTTCAAGGGGCCCCAGCACCTGGAGATGCCCAAGGGTCATAAGAGACAGTGCTTAGGCACTGACCTTACACATTCTAGAAAGTTCTCATCCACTGTGAACAATGAAGACAGCTCCAAAGCACCTATCATATGCCAAGCACTGTACTTCCCATAAATAACCTCAAATTTTATGAAGCTGACCCCAGGAGATCAGTATTGGCTCCATCTTCATTTTGTTTAAACCATCTTCAAAGAAATCAGCTAATGTGTCCAATGTCAAATGGTTAGGGTCAGAGACCGGATTCAAGTCTGCTTGTCTCTAACACTGCTGCCCTTAACCAGGATGAGATGCCAAGGAGTCACAGCATTATCACCAGTCAAATGGTACTACCTGGGGAAATGCAGTAGGTTGAGGTCAAGAGTCCTGACTTCTATGTCTTGACGTCATCTGTCAGAAAACACCCACCTCCCATGGTAATGTGAAGGTAAAATCAGGTAACCTAGAACACACTGGAAATTTGCACCATGTAAATGCAGGCTCTTTGCTCTGCTTTGAATTATTATTATTCATTGTCCTTGGAAGAAAATGAAGGAGGAAGATGCAATTTGTTGCTAAGCCTCCAGTTGGAGAAAGACATCTTAGAATAGAATTGTAGGGCAGAAGGGGGGGTGTTCATTCCCCTTCCTTAGACCTCTTGCTTTCATTTGCATAGATGCAGATCCCTAAGAAAATGTGCAGCCTCTAAAAGCATTGGCCAACACTTGACCTGGAGTGAACTCACCTAGAGTGACCCAGAGTTGAGTGTGCTTTACTCTTTCTGAGATCCCCATCCCCACCTCAGAATTCTCAGTAGGACTTAAGTTGTAGGGACAGTAAAATTCAATGACTGTTTCTGTGACTTCTAAAAACCAAATATCAGTTCATTTCTCCCAGCAGCACTTCCCTGCCCAAAGATTCCAAAGCAGGAGATTGAACTGGTTAGAGTTCCCTGATGCAGCTGCAAACCAGGCTCTGGAGCCCGACAGTTAAGCTGTGGACCTTCAGGTTAACTGATATAAGCCTCCCTTAGTTTCCTCGTCTGTAAAATGGGGACCTCCTCCTAGGATTGTGGCGGGAACTAAAAGAGTTGATCCTTTAAAACCTTGACACAGAAGCAGAAGCTAGCATAATGTAAACATTCTATAGATGGTGGTGTAGAGTGAGACAGCCTGCAGATTTGTGGCTAAAGACCTGGACTGTGGAGGTGGGCAAGCCTGGGTTCAAATCCCAGCAGTTTGTTTCCTAGTTGTATGGACACATTTTCAGCCTCGCTGAGTCTGTTTGTTTCCTTGTCTGTAAAATGTTGGAAAGGGGGACATAACAGTACCTACCTCAAAGAGTTGTTGTGAGAAGAAGTGACAATGCCAAGCACCTGGTAAGCATTTGTATTATTCTGCTTAGGTAGCCATAACAAAATGCCACAGGATGGGGCTTCAACAACAGACACTTATTTTCTCCCAGTTCTGAAAACTAGAAGTCTAAGATCAAGGTTATCAGCAAATTTGAATTCTGGTGAGACCTCACTTCCTGGCTTAGAGATGGCTGCCTGCTTGCTGTGACCTCACATGACCTTTCTTCTGTGCAAGGAGAGAAGCAGAGAGCTCTGGTGTCTCTTCCTCTTCTTACAAAGTCAGCAGCTCTACCATTTAGGTCCCCACCCCTAAGACTTCATTTAACCTTGTTTGTCACCTGAGGGTGCCTTATCTCCAAATACAGTCACATGGGGGTTAGGACTTCAATATATGAATTTTATTGAGGCACAGTTTAGTCCATGACAGTTTTCAAACATGTTCACCATTCTAGCTGCCCATCAACTGATGGAAGTAGCTAGAAGTAAGGTATAGATGAAGAAAGCTGATTACATTTGTTCCTCCTTGCCATCTGCAATTCGGACCACAGCCCTATTCCCCCCTACCTCCCACCATCACCACCATCAACAGACACACAAGAGCACCAGTCCTAGACAGGAACTGGGGTCACCCCTTCTGGACATGCGCCTTTCTCCTCGAGACATGGAGAGACTTTGGTAGGCACAGAATAACTCAGCTCCTCAGTGTCACTGTACCTATGGTTGTAGAATCTGTTTCCTTCTTTTGTGATCCTTTTCCAAACTCCTCTACTCCTCTTAGACCAAGGTGAGAGGACACCACTCATTCCCACAACCACCTGAAAATGGACTTCTCTGTTCCTAGCAGCTAGTGATTTTTCCAGAAAATAAAATATTTTCCAAAAGCAGTTGGGGCAACTGGGTATTTCTATCTAATATCAAGGAATTTGGGATCCCCAAAATCCCGGGGCTCTATAAGAGTCTTCAAGAGAGAGAAAAAAATCATCTTAGATTTGTATTTACACTTTGATTAATACAGTAGCAACTAGTATTTATCGAGCACCTACTATGTAGTATCTACTAAGCAGTGTCTGATAGCTTTGTGTGGATTATTTCATTCAATTCTCACGATAGCTCCATGGAAGTGGTTCTCAGGGAAAAAAAAGAGGAGAGACTATAACAGGGGACATTTGACAGTGTTTGGAGACATTTTGGTTGTCACAGTGGGAGTGGGAAAGAGAGCTCCTGGCATCTCGTGGACAGGAATTGAGGATGTTACAAACATCCTACAGTACACAGGACAGCCCCCACAACAAAGAATGACCTGGCCACAAATGTTAATAATGCCAAGGCTAAGAAACTCTGCTCTACAAGATAGCTACTTTTCTTGTTCCCATTTTATAGAGGAATTAAACAATTAGCCATAAATCACAGAACAAGCAGGATCTTGACCCAAGTGTGATGTATTTCAGAGCCTCATTCTTCACCACACACCTATGCACAGTCAAGATTCTGCATCAAACGTAATGTTCTGTCTCCACTAGAGCCACTGGTGTCCCCAAGATTCCAAAACCACGAGTCCACCACTCATTACAGCCAGCCTGGCTGAGAGAACAACACACGATGTGTGGACATTAGGAAGCAATTCACACTGGATTCCAAGTCATCCTTAAGCTATCAGAACTGTTACCTTTCACAAGAGAAAAAGAAAAGAAATCCTGATTCATGAATTTGCCAATGTCTCCCCTGCCTCCAACTGCAGCTAACCTAGGTATTTCCAGCTATAGATTATATTGAATCTTTGGGACTTAAAAAAAAAAGGAAATCAGCTTCAGGTGCAGAGCCATAGAAAGGATGAGTTTGAGAAGGAGAATGATTCTCCCTACCTTTCCATATTCATCCACACACTTCGGATCAAAAAGTAATTGCCAATTGTTGTCACGTTAAGAGAGAAGTAACTGTGTAGGTCAAGCTTTCTGATTTCTTATTCAGGGAAATTTTCCATTCCCCAAACTCTCATCTAAAAAGCCCAAGCCCAAGAATGCTATGCTGCTGAAAGGGCCTCAGAAAAACACAAATGATTTTCTTTAAAGACTCCTTTGTCCATCAGAAAGCAAGTGATTCGATCAGACTAATTATTTCCCAACAAAGACATAAGGTTTCCTTTTAGTGTCTACTTGCTTCTTGCTATCAAAGGAACATTTTTTTAAAAATGCATTCTGGACAAGGAAGATCAAAAGAAATGCATGTGTCCAGAGCGAATAATATTTTTTCACATTATTTCCAGTTGAATTTGCTTAAATCCTCATATTTTACTACTTGTCATTATTGGAAACTTTCACCTTGAGTTATGGCTGGAGAGGGAAAAAGAAAGGACTCCAGTGAATGACACTGGGTAGCAGAGGATGTAAAAAGACAAAGACAGGCCCAGGGTGACTGATGAATAAAGGAATAAGAAAGAGATGACTGTTTTATCTTAATAATGTTATTGATACCCACATCTGTATTAGAGGCGTGGAGGGACTCTGCATGCCAACTGGAAGGGGAACATTCCAAAGGAAAATCAATGTTTGGATTAAAATGAGTTTATGAAGAGATGTCAAGCGAGCTTCTTTTATCTCTTGCCTCAGGATTACATTAAGAGGCCCCTGCACATTGAAAGCTACCCTGCCTTTTTTCTAGCATACTTGAGCATGGCGGATTAGCCGTGGGAAAGGGAGAAGTGCCCTTTTGAAGAGGGTGATGCAAAAATGAAAATAGCCCCGATGAAAGCCAACATTGATTGAGCTCTGTATGCTGGGCACTCTTCTAAACTCTTTGTGTACACTAATTCATTTTGTTCTCCCACTGAGAACTGAGACACAGCTGGAGAAACAGAGGCACAGTTGTAGGTAGAGGTGTCATGAGTTCAGATTCTGCCTCTGTATTTTCTGGCTTTGTGATCTTGACTGAGAAGAGGTTTAGTTGCCTTTCTGAGCTTCAGTTTCGTGAACCTTGACGGGGGGTGGAGGAAGAGGTTGTGACCTGGCTAAATGTCACAGGGTTGTTTTGAGGGTAAAATGAGATAATCCAAGTAAAGTCCTCAGAGTCTGCAGAGCACAGAGTAACTATCTCTAAATGCAAGCTGTCTTTGTGACACAGATTTCAGAATTGAGATCCATTCACTACTTTAGTACTCTGGAATGTACACTCAGTCTGGCACCACGAAAAGACCTTCATGTTTGAGCAGGTCTGGCCTTTAACCCCAGCTCAGTTCCCATGTGACAACTGGACCACTCACTTTGGCCTCACGCAGCCTTAGATCAGCATGTGGGGAAGAGCCCAGTCTAGTGGTGGCCATGGGTTAGGCAATTTGTATTAGTTGTTTAATGAATAAGAGGCATCTGTTTTTATAATTACATCTCCGGAGCTCCTCAAGACTCTCCTTTTTTCCTTTCTCTGTCAGTCTCTATCTCCCCTCAGACTCTTCCAAACATGAGCCAACTCTGAATGAGCTCTGGCAGGAAGCCTGGAATTCATCTGGGAGCCCTGTGTCCATACTTTGCCACAACCCCGCAGATGTATATCGACCCACCTTGGCAATTCTCCCAACTAATCCCTGCTGTGTTGACTCCAGTCCCAAGCTCCTGCCTCAGTTTCCCTCTCAAACGCCACTTTCTCATTGGGATCAGGGTCTTTCCCCTGTGCGGTTAAGTCTCTGACTAAAAACTTAGTCTTGGCAGCTCTCTAACTTTGGGAGGCTAGACACTGTCCCCTCTTCCATGTCCCCCAACCATTGGCCAAAGTCCTAGATCAAGTCCAGACCAACATCACTACACACTAGATGCCTTCAAGTTATACAGACATTAATTTAAATCCTAGCCATGGCAGATTGAGTCACTCCAGCTTTCTAAGCCTCAGCTCCTTTGCTTGCAAAATGGGGATTCTAAGCCACATAACTCATGGGATTGTTGAGAGGATTAAACACAACAGTTATGTAAGTCATTTAGGACAGTATCTCATTCATGATAAATTTTCCTTAGGAAAATCTCCATGGGAAGATAGTGACTTCCTATGGACGCCTGTCATATTTCTGCCCCCAAACCCCCATTCAGATCAGGCCCCTGGATGTTATCTTCAGCAGGGTAGAGTCTAAGTTCACCATATCCCTTTCATATCAGGTTAATCCCCACAGCTTTAGTTCTTTACACACCGAATACACACCATTCTTATCAACACTCTCCAGGGGTTCTTGCATAACCTCTGGAAATAGTGAAATTCCACATCACAGTGTCACCCAGTCTCTAGGGAGTACCTCTAGGCTGATTGTGTGATTTAAAGGCTACTTGCAACTTTCCAGATACCAAACCATTGCTCAATGTCAGGAAGAAACCTAGGCGTGGAGTGCAAGATGCCCTGAGAGGCATGTTCCCTCAGATGGGGTCAACATCACACCATTCCCTTCTAACCAGCAGAGGATTCTGGCTTCTCACAGTTCCCTAAAGAAGCTCTGTAGTCCTCAGAACTCTTGGGGTTACAAGTACAGAAACCCAACTCAATCCATCTTAAACAAACAATAAAGAAATGTACTGCCTAACATTAAAAACCCAGAGGAGAGGTTGGCTTTAAACAATAGTTGATCCAGGATCCCAGAGTTGTCATCAAGAATATAACTCCATCTCTCAGTTCTGCTTTCTTTCATGTTGACATCATTCTTAGGCAAGTTCTTATCTTTTCATAGTTAAGAGACCCACTGGCAACTCCAGCTAATATTTCTACCAGTTCAGCATCCCAGTGGAAAGAGAACCCCTCTTTCCCAGTGGCACTATTGAAAGCCCCCAAAGGGAGTCTCATTGGCTCTGATTGGATCACATGGCTATCTCTTGCCCAATCACTGTGGCCAGGAAGATAGTAGATACTGACTGGTCAGATCTATATCACATGGCCCCACCTGGAGCTGGAGGGAGAAGCAAAACACCTAGGTTGGATGTAAAAAGGGTAATTTCCCAAGGAGTACATGGGGCATCTGATCAGAAGAAAGGAGAATGGCTGCTGAGTAAAAACAAAGATGTCCATCATCAGGACTGAGAGTTATAAGAGCTGTACTAAGGAAGACTTCAAGCCCGGAATCCAGATTGGTTCAGCTCTACTCAAATAATGCACCCATGAATCAATTTGAGATGAAGCCTGTGACTTCACTCAGCATTGTTCTCACCAGCAGCATTCCCTTCTTTCAGCTGTCAATCCTCTAACCCCCAACACACACTTCACTGCTGTTGACACCTTGTGACTTCATTCCCACAGATGGGTGTCTGTGTTTAAAAGCATGCATTATTGTCATTGAAATAACAGGATGCTAAAACCTTTATAAATTGATATGCCAGACAAGAGGGAGAAAAAAATGAATACTAAGTTTCCTTGCATAATACTCTGTGGGATGTGTTTTTCCCCCTAAGAATATTTTAGCATTAATTAAGATAAACAATGATATATGCTGAAAGACAATTGAATCTGTTCTCGGTTAAAAATGGCCTCGTTGTGTAAAAATAGTACCCAAATTATAGCATATAAAGATGCAAGGCAAAAAATACTGTAAACCTATAACATGATTAAAATAGAAATGCAAACCAGTAATGATGAAGCCTCGAACGAATCTGGGGGAAGATCTGAAGGATGGGAAAGTAGCTTGCATGTCACCATGCTTAATTTATTCACCTCCCTCCCTGATCTTCACTGTACTTCCCTTTAGTAATAACTACTATTGCTCATGGCATGGTTAACGTATGTTTTCCGTGAAACTGGTGTTGTGATTACCAATCTATAAGTGAGGAACCTGCGCTTTGAAGATTCTTCGAGAATTTAAGTCAAGGTCACAAGGTAGAAGTGGTGGAACCAGATTTTGAACCAGGTCAGCTTGATGCCCAAGTCTAACACCTCCCACCTCTCTACGCTACCCCACTTTTCTCTTGGTCTCTTCTCTAAGGGTCCTGTTCAAGGTAGAATGAAGATAAAAGCTCACACATATCACACTTAAGCTGTTCACACGTGGGCACTGCTCTAAGCTTTTCATATGTATTAGCTCATTTAATCCTTACAACAGTGTTGGGAGAATGCTACTAATATTTTCCCCATTTTATAGATAGGAAAAGTTAAATCCCTTGTTCGAGGTCAGACAGCAGGTAGGAGCTGGAATTCAAGGCAGGCAGTTGATCTGGCTTCAGGGTTCACACACTTTACTTCTGTGTTGTGCAGTTGTTCTACCTTTGGAGAGCCATTCGTGACCTCTGAGGATGACTCCTTCCACCTCATTTTTCCCAGAGTTCCTGCAGGGATGTCTACTTACAGCATCTCTCTGAGTGTAGTCTTATGATTTAGGAGGGGGTATTTTTATGTCTTTGATAACTGTACCATAAGTCTGCAAATTCCTTGAGAGCGAGGAGTCTCCAGAAATCCTCCTAACTCCCACAGTTCTAGTCAATGCTTTGCACATTGTGAATGTTCAGCAAATGTGCGATGAGGGGGCTGATGGGGGCCAGTTAATTTTGCTCTTCTCCATGACTGCAGGCTGCCTGGTGACAGTCAAGAGGTCTTTGTCCCAGGAGGCACTGAGCAAGGGTGATGGATGGCTCTACACAAAGCCACCCTTGCCTGGAGGAGTAATTCAAATCTGTGTCAGGGCTTCTGCTGAGGAACACGTGTATTCCTTTGTCCATTGCCTCACCTATTCACTCACTCACACACCCAACCCTTCATTCACTCATTCCCTCACTTATTCATGCATTCACCCGACACTTACTGAGCAGGCTGCCGCATGCCTGATACTCCACTTGACGCTGAGGATAAAATGGTTCACATGGCTTATTTCTACTCATCTAAGATGGACCGATGAATGAGGAAAGAGTGGCATAGTCAGGGAGTCAGGACAGCAGTACCACTAGCTTCTGCAGCTCCTAAGCCCTGCAAACTCAAAGCAGCAGTCGGAAAGCCCCTCTTGTGTCTCTGATCTCGCTTACGGTCAGGTGCTAAATTCTGAGCATATTCGATGCATGAGGCTTACAGCTCTTGCTGCAAAGTGTTGGTTGTAAAGATCGCTCTCTTCCTCTCTGCCATCTCTGGCCCTCCCCAGTCAAATCTGCATTGGCTTTTCTTTCTGAGGAGAAGCTAGTGTGAGAATCTTCTTCGCTACCCTTGGCTTCTCCAAGTATGGTTCTTTTTGCCTCCACAATGTTAAGAGTTTTATTAGATTTTGAAAATTATTTTACTTCCCTTTAAACCATTTATCTGGTGCCTACTGTGTGTCAGTAAATTTATGTGTGTTATCTTTAAGATGGGTTCTGTTATTGCCTGCTTAAAATGATAAAATACATGAAGCTTGAGAAAAATAATGTGAACAATTTAGGTAAGTATATGAAAACTCAATAACCAAAATGTTTGTTATTTATTTTGAGTTTTCTTATACTTATCTGTATTCTTTGAGCTGGTGCTAATCTTTTTATTTAAATGTATACAGACATATATGTGTACATATGCATACAAATGCATAATATCATTTAAATGGAATTACCACAAATGCTTTTTTTTTTATTGTGCACACATTTTAAAAAGTTTATTTCCCTTCCATCTCTTTTGGCTCCCTATGTAGATAATGCTGTGAAGCAGGGTGTATCTTTACATACTTTTTGCCCATACTCATATAAATGTATGCAAACATGCAAATATGAAAACATGCAAATATGTATGTTAAGAATGGGGGAGTGGTCGTCATTTGTTCTATGAGAATGGATCTTATGACATCTTTCTCTACATCTTGTTTGTGTCGTGAACCAGAAAACCCATGTGGACTCTATCCTGGATGAACTGGCTTAGATAGAATGCATTCATTTTAAAGACTACATAATAACCAGAGGATGGGAGATGTCCATCGTTCACACATTAACCCACCATGGGCTGTTCTCTTCTTACCACTGGAAAGCATCAGACATAGAACTTCTGACTCTTCCCTTGTACATCCAGCTTGGGGAATCCCTTAACGGGCATGGTGAAGAAAAGACTTGGTAACTCTCTTTCTTTTATATTCCCTATGGGCTTTGGCTTGCTTGTTTGTTTGTTTATTTGTTTTTCAAAAGCCAAGCACAGATTCCCTTTGTTCTTCTTCTTGTTATCATCCTCTCCCTCCTGACAGAATAAACGTATATTGGCTTAGCTGAGTGAGAAGAAAACAAAGGCAGGAAGAATGGAAAGAAAACTGATGGAAAAACATGTTAATATTTCAGAAGTGTTCTCCCACTGTGCAGTTACAATACTTGTATGGCACTTTACAGTTTTCAAGGTCCTTTCCATATTGTACTCAAAATGCTCACTCACCTGGCTGTTACTGCTTCCCAGGAAGCCAGGAAGCCTTCTATGACCAACCAAGCAGTCCCAAACATACTGTCCCTGATCTCTTCGCTTCCATACAAAAAATGCATTTTGGAAAACAAGTGAAATTGACATTATTGAAGGATACCTCTTTTGTTAAGAAAATGTTCAAAGTTTTGCAAAAATAGAGCCAACAATATAATAAATGTCCATATACCCACCAATCAAAGTTCTAGCAGGATAATTCTGAATCCACTCTAACTTGTTTTTAAAAAAATAAAAACTTTTTACAAATTCCAGCTAATTTTAGCTACTTGCAATGGACCTCTTGCCAGAATTCACACTAGTGTCTTGAAAAACCTCTGCTACTGAGGAATACTCAGACCATGTTACGGGAGCTGAGGCAGAATGGGTATTTATGGTTGGGTCACCAATATCCATCCATTCCCTCTTCTTGCCACAGCCTCTCCTTTTTATCTGGGATCATTTCCTCCTCACCCCCAACTTTTAGCCCAAGTAATTCAAGTAGGGCTTCCCCTCATGCAGAACTGGGAGCTGGGGAACATTTGAACTAGTTCCAAACTCAGAGAATCACAGACCCTTCCAAAGCCAGTGAAACATGTTGAGAGGGGCAGACTCTCTGTTTGACTGAAGTTGGATGCTTTGAGGACATAAGCTGAGTGCTTCTGGCAGCCATGTTGCCATAAGGAGGAGGAACCCTTCTAAGAACAGAGTCAAGGTAGAGGAAATCGGAACTGAGAAATGGCAAGAAACTGAGTCCTGACAAAAAAATCAGTGTAGTCCTTATATCCATCAATGCCTTAAACTAGATTAGTTACATAAGCCAACAAATATCTTTTTTAGCTCGAGGCAGTTTGAGCCAGGTTTTCTATTTCTTGCTCCTAATGAGTTCTGATACCCATTAGTTAGGAGGGCAGAGAAGGAGTGCCAGGAATTAGAAAGGATGACAAGAAGGCTGTCTCAATGTGTACCAGAAACATCAATTCCATACTCATATCTGGGTTTTACCAGGATTTAGTAGTTTGGGGGTTGAGTTTGGGTTCCAAGAATTAGGAGAATGTCCACAGCCAAGCAGGGATCTCCAGACTCCTAGGTGATTGTTTTTTCTCCCACACTCTATTGCAAAAGTCATCTCTGTAGGTCCAAGGTGGGAAAGTGTTTGTCGTGGGATATTTCCAACACAGTGACTCTGCGTATCTCCCCAGCTTCAGCATTCAACTAAGGCATCTCTCCAGTTGATAGTCCATCCTTATCTTCTTTCATCTCCATTCATCTGGATGCCCCAGAAAGTCTTGGGAGACAGACTGACAGAACCCAGCACCACCCACTCCTTCACCAAGCCAAGAAAGGACAGGTACAGAAATGCACCCCGCTATTTGGGCTTCTTTGCTGTCATCCTGCACAGCAATTAAGGTAGAGTTCCCATGGTAGCTGAATTCCAATTACCCCTCAACAGTGGGGTCCAAGCCGTTCGTTATCTGACAAGAGAGATGTAACTGACTATTTGATGTCTGAGTTCAGCTGCAAACAGCCAAGTAGTCATTTTGGCTGGTGGATTATAGCAAGGCAAGGAGGATGAGGAGCAAAACCTTTAATTACTCTCAGAAACGACAGCCAAAGCCAGACTCTCATTTTCCTCCATGAAACAGGTCAACTGGGTGTGACTGTAGAACGCAGGAGCGTGGCCTCAGATGGGACATGGGACTGAAAAACTAACGTCAGTTTGGGGACTGATTTGGCATTTCTGGAGCATAGCTACCATGGCCCCAAGCTGTCATCTTTTTTCTGCTAGATGAGAGCACAGCCTCCTAGGTAAGAAAGTCACCACCATTTCTCTGCCAAGCAAGAGGAGTAAATCAGTTCAGTAACTAAAATTAGAATTGTGCTGTCTACCCATTGGTCAGGACTGGACATAGGGCTGTGGAAAAACTGGAGCCATGATCATATGTTTTTCTTTTCTTTTCTTTTCTTTTTTAAAAGGCAGAGTCTCACTCTGTCACCCAGTCTAGAGTGCAGTGGTACAATCATAGCTCACTGCAGCATCAAACTCCTGGGCTCAAGCAATCCCCCTGCCTTAGCCTCCTGGGTAACTGAGACTACAGGCACGTGCCAACATGACTAGCTTGTGTGTGTGTGTGTGTGTGTGTGTGTGTGTATGTGTGTGTGTAGAGGTGGGGTCTCGCTATGTTGCCCAGAATGGCCTCAAACTCCTGACTTCAAACAGTCTTCCTGCCTCAGGTTCCCGAAGTGCTGGGATTACAGACAGGAACCACTGAGCCCAGCAATGGTCATCTTGAGAAACAACTCAGTGACACATCACACACTTCATGCAATCACTCCGGCTTTAGCTTAATGGCATTACTGCATATTTACAAGAAAACCCTCTAAAACACTTTTTCTGTAGTGTCGTTAGAATGTAGTATTAATTAGGGTTACTAAGGCTTACCATTATAAAGATCTTTTGCTCTAATATCCTTAATTTAAAATTAGGATAAAATATTAATCATCATATTTTATATTTTTCTATATAAGATAAAGCAGAACACTTTATTATAATGTTAAATATAATCCTCAGTGAGTCTTCTTAAGTAAAAAGTACATGCAATCGAAGGCATGAATCAAAGAAATATACTCTATCACTATTTTGCAACTTTTTAACTGGTCCCTAAATATCATCAATCCCTCTTATTCCAGTTCAGCTCATAAGTTACTTGTTAAAATTCCATTTTAGTGATTAATGTATATTAATGCATTTTATAAATTCTAATGCATCATACAAATGTAAAATTTAAATATCCACCCGGCCCCTCGCTGGGTCCTGCTGAACACGGAATTTTACATTTCTAGAAATACCCCACCCCCTGCCCAAGTCTTCTTTGAATTTCTCATCAGACAGAAGCTGGATCCCTTGTGATGCCTTTAAATCCCCTCTTACCTGGCTACACAGCAGTGAGATCATGCTTAAAAGTGTGGAACTGCAAAATCCATGCTTCTCAGAATGGAGCTACTAAAAACCACATTGAAACCAGCATAATAAGGTTTTAAAATAGACACAAAGCAGTTTCGTCTTCTAGTTCTCATCAAAGTCGTACCAGATGAGTGCCTGAAAGGTAGAAACGGGTCACTCCGGCCAGCTGAGTTCTGCAGGCTCAGAAGGAAGAGAGGCCTCAAGTGATTCCCAGGGATGGAGAGTTGGTATAATGGTGTGTGGGAAGGACAGAGGGCATGGAGCACTGCACATAACTTATCTTGGGTCCCAGGCCTCCCAACAATACAATGTGTGTGGATTTTCCTAGATAAAGTAAGTTGCCCAGGGATGCTCAGCAGAATGGCCAGTTCCCCTCTTTATTTATCTTAAAAGTTTATGTGGCAAGATGTTACTTTCAAAATCATTGCCTACACTCTCTCTTCCATAGAGCTTCTGTTACTCCTCACTCTTTTTCTCTCCAACCCTAGCAGCAACTAGATTTAACAGCCTTTATTTATTTAAGAAAGAGGTTGCATAAAAGCAGAGGGGGAAAAACCTTTACATTTCAAAAGGCTTGTATAGTAAATTTTAAAACTTGGGCTTTTGAGCTTCAAAAGCCCACACTTAAAGAGAATCGGTGCATACATTCCACGAAACATAGAAAAGTTGTTATGGGGAAGAGAAAAGTTCCAACCTCCCTGAGCTTTTCCCAGACTGAAAGCATTTGTTGTGTATGGGGAGAGGAAAAGGAGAAAAGAGAGAAAGTGCAAAGGACTATGGGTAGGAGAAAAGTCAGTTGGACCTGGGTTCAAGGTCCACACACACCTACAGAGAATCCTCCCAGCCCCCCTCAAAGGTCTCCTGGAACAAGGACCCTTGTTACTTAGCCCAGGAACTGCATGGAAGCCCAGTCAGTAGTCCCCATAAACACTGAGTCCCATCATGCTTATTAATGAGTTAAGGAAGTGAGGGAACAAAAATGCATTCATTCTCAAACTTAACATGTGTCAGGAGGCTTGATAACACCCAGATTGATGCATATGGAGTGGCATCACAGACACTGAAGACTCAGAAGAGGGAGAGGGAAGAAAAATCACCTATCAAGTACAATGTGCACAGGTGGGGGTGGAGGTTACACTTAAGCCCAGACTTCTTTGCCACTATATAATGCATCCATGTAACCAAAAATCATTTGTACCCCCTAAAGCTATTGAAATAAGAAATAAAAGTAAAACAAAATGCATTACCATCAACCAAAACCAAACAAAATAAAAACACATATTGCTGGAAGCCATTCCCAGAGTTTCTGGTTCAGTCAGTCTGCAGTGTGGCCCAAGGATCTGCATTTCTGACAGGTTCCTACGGTGATGCTGATGCTGTCCCTCTAGGCACTCCACTTTGAGAACTACAACTTTCAACAGAAAATTAAAGGGAGAAAAAAAACACAGCTACAAGGCCGCCTTGCTAAATAGGCTTCTGCACTTCCTCACAACAGCAGACACTTCTATCTCCAACTTCCATGTGAGAAAATCAGGGTTCAGAGCAATGAAGTCACTTAGGGAGATTGCTCAGCTCAAAAAGGGTGGTGGCCAAGGAAAACCTAAATCTTCTGGTGTCCGTTCAATCCTTTCTCCATTCCATAGTGCTGCTGGCGTTAGACCTCAGATGTCTGCCACTAGATAGAGATGTGCCCAGGTTCCAGCAGTCACCCTGATCCAACCAGAAGCAATCACTATGGCTGACCGTGGAGATTGGCCTTAAGCACACAGGGAATTATGGATGCTGGGCAGAGGCTGCGCTCCACAGGAGTGCAAGCCGCTCTTCCGAGGGATGGCGGACCCCTGCTGCTCCCGTTATTTGAGTTATGTGTTATAGCTCTCAAGGGATGGATTTGTCTTGGTTTTACTCACTTCTGTAGCACAGTTTTGCCCACTTAGTGCTTTTAAACTTTATATATCATTATCACATGCTCTGTTCTCCTATTGCAGACAGTTTAGCCCCCATTGCTTTAATTTCTCTTCTGGTGTTCTTGCCAAGGGCTGGAAGGAAAAGTAAGTGGCCCTCTGGATGACAGAGAAAGGGGCCTGGGACCTCCAGTCTTGGAGAAGACAGCGCTGGGGGCAAAGTCCTGGCATAGGTGGGAACCTTCCTTTTTTCATCATCCTTTTTTGTATGAGGTAGCACCACGAGGAGAAAGAGAGAAGGCTTCACAGTTCTGATTCCAGCCATCAACTTTCAAGCTGACAATAAGAATATTAAGAGTACCAAGAGCGAATGTGTCTTTAACATTCAGTGTTGGCAAGCACTTGGTAAGCACCTCACAGTCACACTCAAGTTCTCCCAAGCAACTCTAGGAAGTGGAATCAGTTGCTTCTCCATTTTACAAATGGGGAAACTGAGGCTCAGAGCCATGAAGAAACTATCCAGAACTGAGGGGATGGAGCCTGAGACTGTGTGTCTTTCACCTCTCAGACCCTCAAACTCTGTGCTGAGTTGCCTTCCTAGGATGTGCTCTCCTCTTTGGCAAAAATCCTGAGTGATGTCCGTTTTCGTCATTCCAATAGCTTGATCCAGCACCAGTCATCCCCCAGCTTCCTCCATCATGTCTGTCTTCTGTCCCTCAGCCCTGAAGAAGGCCAGTTCTCAAATCTATACCTGGAGAGTTATACTCAAAGCCTAAAGAGGCCTCAGTGGCCAGTGCCACAGTCTTCAAAGTTGGTCTCTAGAGCTGAGAGGGTCTCAGAGATGTCTCCATAGTCGTTATGGAGAGGCGGGAGTGGGTGGCAAGTATGGGAAGGGCTCCAGCCCGCTTCCATCCTTCCCACCCCCAACACACACACAATTGCTTCTGTGAAAAAGGATTACATTGATTAGTTAATTGTGTTGAGCTTCAATATAAGATTTTACTTGAAGGGTTCAAGAAGATTTTTTTGAAAGGTGGAAATCTTGGGTTTTGTTTGGCCTTCTGAATATACAGATAGAAAATAGGTAATTCATTCTCCTCCATAGCTGGGACATGTTGGGGATCTTGGAATAACTTACTAAGGACAGAAGAAGCTTAAGGTAGGGTCCAGAGATTTGTAGGAAGTCCTACTAACACTTGGCATCTGCTATGGTGTCAGTGGCAGAAAATGTCCTGGTGCAAATCTGACTCAGAGACAGAGGTGTTTACAGAGCACTTCAAAAGTGGGATCATTTCTCTTCTCACTTTCTTCTCCCCACCTTCACCCAACGCTGACATCCATATGACAAGTTGAGGGGTTATTGGGAAGGGTGCATGGGAGTCAACAGCACTGCTAAGTCTGATTGATTAATTGATGTGAGTTGAGGTCTCACTATGCTGTCCAGGCTGGAGTGCAGCGGCACCATCACAGTTCACCTCAGTCTCAACCTTCTGGGCTCAGGCAATCCTCCCACCCCAGCCGCCCGAGTAGCTGGGACTACAGGCACACACAACCACACCTGGCTAATTTTTTTTAATTTTTTGTCGAAATGAGGTCTTACTATGTTGCAGGCTGGTCTCAAACTCCTGGGCTCAAGCAATCCTCCTGCCTTAGCCTCCCAAAGTGCTGAGATTACAGGCATGAGCCCTGCCTTGATTTTTTATTTCTGGTTGAGCTTTTTCATCTCATCACCAATGAGACCACGATGAGATGTCTTAGATGTCCAGACCATATACCAGAAATTCTAAAAATGCACTTCCTTATTCCCCTCCCCAATATCAAGCCTTGAGGAAGGCGGGGGAAGGGCAGGGAGGATGGAGTCCAAGGGAGTATTTGTTTCTAGCTGACTGCCCCCTTTCCCTCTCTGCTTGGGGTTAGTAGAGCTGCCAATCAATGATACCACCTCTATCGGTGGGGCAGGTGACATAGGAAAGCCAATTAGAGTCTCCCACCCACGTATTTAAATACTGAGCACAGATACACAGGGAGGAAAGGTGGTTAGGACTCAATCACCCTGACAGCATTCTCGAGACAGAATCACAAATCCCTGCTGCCAAGATCCCTGGAGGTACCCTGACTTGTGATGTCCCTGAGGACTGTTTATTCATCAGCTTCCCAGTGCCCTTCTCATAAATGTCCTTTGGCTATTGTTTAAGTCAGAGTTGATTTCTGTGGTTTGTCCAGATACAAGTGAATAAAATTGACCTTAGGAAAACCTGACTCCAGATAGATCCTGCCCAGCTCCATTAACTGAGTATTGAAGGATGCAGTTAGGCACATCTTGAGTCATGTAAAACTACTGGGCTTAAGAAAATGTCAGCTCTTCAGAAAGGAAGCAAATCTTGAGACGTTCCCCATTCCCCTTGGAATTCGCCATGGAGTCTTAGTTTGAAGATCATGTGTATTAACTACCTATTGCTATGTAACAAACTACTGTAAAACTCAGTGGGTTGAAAGAGTAAGAATCTATTATTGCTCATGAGACTATGGGTTAGCTGGGTAGTTGTTCTTATCTCAGCTAGGGTCCATGGTCCATGGTCCTTGTGGGCCAAGAAGACAGTTATGCTCTAGATGGGGCTCTCTCTTATATTTTTAGCCATTGGCCATAAGATGGGGTAGCTTGGCTATTCTCCATGCGATGTCTCATCCTCCAGCAGATCACCTCAGGCTTGTTCACATGGCAGAGCAGGACTCTGAAGGAAACAACAGAACTGTGCAAGACGTCTGAAGCCCAGGCTTGGAGCTACCACTCCTACAGCATTCTGTTGGACAAAGCAAGTCACAAGGCCAGCCCCAATCCAAGGAGTGGGGACAAGACCCCACGTCTAGATAGCAGGAGGTACAGAGTCATGTTGCAATGACAAGGGAAGTTAGGGGGAAGAACTGGCACCATGTTTGCATGCAATCTACCAAACCATGTAAAAGTAACAATACGTCTTAACAAAATAGTGACCCAGAGAGGTTCAGTTATTTGCCCAAAGTTGTGCGTTGTTTTGGAACCGGGTTTCTCCACTTCAGAGCTATTGATATTTTAGACGGGATCATTCTCTGTGGGGAACAGGGAGGGGGGTGTCCTGTGCATTGTAGCAGCATCCCTGGTCTCTACCCAATAGATGCTAGTATAAGCCACCCCCAACTTATGACAGCCCAATATATCTCCAGACATGACTTCACGTCTTCTGGGATGCAGCCCTCTCTCCCCCAGTTGAGAACTACCGATCTGGAGTCAGAACCAGAAATTCTACACTCCCCTCCACCTAATACTGGATGCTTTATGAGAAAACAATTCTGAACAGGCTCCACACAGAGAAGGGGGTACAATTGCCATTGTGGTTTAGACGTGACAAGAGCAGTTCTCGCTCCCTCTTCTCAACCTTTCTTTATTTCTTCTGTCTGGTCCTGTGTGGAGCTGACCTTAGTTTCCTAAGAGGCTTCGTCCAGACTTCTACACTTCAGATGTGGCACCACCGAGCTGCCCCCCTTTTCCCATCCCCACTACTCACACTGCCAATCAGATCCAGTTCCCAGTAACAGGAAACATTCACCCTACAAGATATCAGCCTGCCCGTTTTCGATCTCAGTTAACTTTTACAGCAGTTTCTCCCATTTGCTGGCCACTCTGGCTGAATGCAAAAGCCTTTGCTGCTTCCCTTGCTGGATATTTTTCATCCCATGTCAATTAGCACTATAAAGGGAATCTAATAATGATGTATGGGCCCTGCTGCTGTGGCCGGTGTGGATGGCCTGGCAAGGAGGACAGATTGCTAAGTGGCACTCAGCTCTGGTCTTAACCTGCTCCGGATACAGAAGACCTAAGTTCTACAGGGTTATTGGCAGTACCCAGAGTGATTCTTTTCTAGGAGCAACTTGAGAAAAAAAAAAACCAAAAAAACCAAGAGGGACTTTTGTATGCACACAGATCAGGGCAGATGGAGGCCTGGAGATCACTCTATCCAACCTCATACCATAAGTCAACTTGACCCCAGAAAGGTCAATTGGATTGCTTGAGGCCAGTCAACTAGTTAATACCTAATCCAAACCTAAAATGTTGATTTTCTGACTCCCAGTTCAATATTCTCTTTTAGGCTTTTTTTAAAATTTTGCTTTCAAAACGCATACTTTTTTCCCTCTTCCTAACCTCTATTTTCCAAGCCACCATTTTGTTTTTAATTTATTTTATTTTAAAGATGAGGTATACAATTCAGGATTAGGTATACAAGTGGTCATCATACAGATAAAGTTTGGGCTGACCTTTGGTTCCCGCTTTGCCTGGTTTGAGATAGCACCTTATTTTTAATTGAGCTTGAACTCAACAGGTATTAAGTGCCTTATACGCACTGAGCTCTGGGTTAGGGGACCCAGTCTCTTCCTGCAGAGAGATCTCACAATCTAATTCAGGGACAAGGTGGTCGAGGGAGAAGGAGAAAACAGGCACAAACACAACTTATCTCATAAGACAGAACTTCTTCAGTCCACGAGCAACTAGAGATTTGTTCCAAGTGAAAATGTGGGCATGACTTTTACCTTCCACAGGTGTTACCGAAGACAAAAATCAATCCATCTTTAGCTCTAGTCTAGAGTGATGGGAAGGACCAGGGCCCAGGACCAGGACACTGACTAATAATTTCTGCAAACTGCTCGAGTCTGGAAATTCTGATACATTCAGAAGTGGCACCATCTGGTGGTTACACGAGAGAGTCATAGAGCATCTCCCGACGAAATGTTCCCAGAGCTTTTACAGATGGTTTCTGTCTAAAAAGTGGGTTGACTGTATAGAATGACCCCATACATGTAAACTTGAAACACTAGATAGAGATGCAGAGAAATCTGTGACTATATGTCCAGGAAAACACATTAAAAATGGTATCTCTGCGAGATTTATTTCAATTGATACACATTTTGTTCTCCGTACTTCTTTCTACCATTTGATTTTTTTTTAAACAATGAACATAGGTCTTTTTTTAACCGATGAAAACAATAAAAATTATATTTGTTGTTGAGGGGAAAAGATAAATAGGCAGCTCCTAAGAATGTCTCGAACCAGAATAAATCATCGGACTACTCCTTAGTGCTGACTAACTTGTTAACGGAAATAAAATCAGGTCAAATGAAATTTTAAAAGTAGCCTTGAAGGGGAAGAACAAGGAAGAGAAGTCACACATACACAAGAGTAACAGCTGGACCAGTATAAATAAGCACTTTATACTTACAGAATTCCAAGCTATTTACAAAGTCCTTTAACGATGTTTTAACTTGTGAGATGCTCTTACCCGTGGCATGCAGTGATGCCCACAGAGCCCTGTGCTCATCTCTGTTTGAGCCTGGCCTAAGCTGCATCATCAATTGCAAAAATAATAACTAATGCTAACATGGAGTGAACATTGTTTTGATGCCCGGCACTGTGCCAAGAACACTATGTGTTATCCCATTTTATCTTCGCAATAACCTCATGGAGTGGGTATGATTATGATCCATTAATAGATAGTGTTACTGACACTCAGAGAGCTGACATCTCACCCATTAACTCATGAGACCCATGAGATCAAATACAACATCGTGTTTGGCTTTAGAGCCTCAGTACCTATAAGGCGGCACCTGGGTGGATGACTAGATGCATAGATGGTGTGTTGGGAAAAGCACTAAACTACGGGGGCAAAAAACTCATCCACTGAAATGAACCTCTACTGAGCATCCATGTATGTGGATGGTAGATGCTGAAAAGTAAAAAGATGTGTAAGAACAAGTTTATCTCATTTATTGAGATAGAAACCCCAGACGAGGATTACTTTTGTGCCAGGGATCTGAATCCTAATTATTATTATTATTATTATTATTATTATTATTAATTTATTATTGTCAGGATTTCAACAAAAAACAAAAGAAACAGTATAATTGGAAGAGTTTGTTACAAATTATGAAACTAGGAGGGTAAGAGTTCGGTGACCCTCAAAACCTTCACATGCTTCAGAATCACTTACACCTGAGGGTCTGGTGAAAATGCAGCCTGCCAGGCCCCACCCCTAATTTCTAATTCAGAAATCCTTTGGGGTAGTCCCCAAATCTGCATTTTTAACAATTCCCAGGGAATGCCAATCTCTTGCCAGGGACCCACTGCTGGTGTGAAAGCAGTGTCCTGGGGCCAGCATTGGTGGCGGAGCTGTCACTGTCCCAAGCCTGCAGGGACAAGGACAGGGAATGGTCTCTGGGATCTGAAAAGGAAGAGTGTATAGACATAGCCACTAGGAAGGAACCTGCTTTTGGTGGAGGAATCACTCTGAGGTCATCTTTCAGGAAGGAGGTGGGAAATGAACACTGCAGTCTCCCTCTCCCGCCTTGCTCCTCCCTCCCCTCTCTTCCTTACTGGTCAAACCCAGCCAGAGTTGGTGAGGCTCAAATGTCTCAATATCCCAGGGAAGGGACAAGATGGGGGTGGGTGGAAAGCAGATCTATGGGGACAGACGGAACTCACACAGGCTCGCATGTGTTGAGTTTAAAGTGTCCATGGGGGCTGGGTGCGCCAGTAATACCAGCACTTTGGGAGGCTGAGGAGGAAGGATCACTTGAGACCAGGAGTTCGAGACTGATCTAGGCAATATAACAAGACCTCCATCTCTACAAAAAACAAAAACATTAGCTGGAATGCCTATAGTCCCAGCTACTAAGCACATTAGCTCTTCATGCCACTGCACTCCAGCCTGGGTGACAGAGCAAGACTACATCTTAAATAAATCAAGTATAGTAGGGCATCCAAGAAGAGATTTTTAATAGAAAACAGCACAAACTGGAGCTCAGGGAGAAAATCCCAGTGACCAAGAATGTTGCCTGTCACACTGCTGAGGAACCAGCCCAGAAGCCCAAAGATTCGGTGGTAGAGTCAAGGAGAGGAGACACCCCAAGTCTTGCTCACAAAATTTGAGAAACCTAGCCGTAGAGGCACTTGGGAGAAGAATTGAAATGAGGATGAGGCTTGGGGAGAAAATTGCTTGGGTGGGGGAGAAGGGTAACTTGATAAGATGCCCCCCACCCACAAGAAAAATACTGATGTTGAGAAAAATAGGAAACAAATGCAGCTCAACAGAGCACCAGCACCCAGGGGAATTCCAGCCACACCCTTGGCTGCTTGATTCACCCAGTCCACAGACAACTCCCTCTGGAAGCTGAAACGCTCTCTTCTTTGATTCCACAACTCCACTTCGTGCTTCCATTCATCTCCCCAAAGCTCATCCAGAACCTTCTGTCAGCCAACCACTCATGGTGAATTTTAGAATGATACAACGTTTTTAAATCTGGGAGAATTTGAAGAACTTTATGAGAACC
The DNA here is from genome assembly GCF_000164805.1 of Carlito syrichta. NCBI lineage: Eukaryota > Metazoa > Chordata > Mammalia > Primates > Tarsiidae > Carlito > Carlito syrichta. The sequence continues at coordinate 140,263 of NW_007233365.1, read as the reverse complement.
CCTCAGAAAATTGGGATCACCAAAGCGGCCCTCCCTTCCCTTCAATATTAGTTTTTTTCATAAGCTTTCTTGTGCCTCAAATTTCACCATTAAAGATTCATTCCTTTGGCTTAAGGCTTTAATCCTCTATTAAATGTAAATCTCACTGACAAGCTGATAGTGTTTGGGGAATGAGGTCATACATTAAGCCTTATCTATCACTGACACCTCAATGAGAGCAAGTTGACAGTCTTTTCAAGAGCCAGGTTTAATAGAGGAGAAGGGAGATAAATGCAAAGTTACCAGGGAACTTAGCGGCAAAGGGAGAGACACTCAAGGGGATAGGATTGGAAACTAACGTTTATTGAGGCATTATGCTAATGAGAAAAAGAAAAATAGCTACCTTTTACTGACTGCTTAAATGTGTCAGGCTCCATGCTGTGCTTTTTACATACGGGGGGATAATTTACTGAGATATCTGTTTGTGTTTGTGCTCATTGCTGAAGGATCCTCAAAAGATCAGGAGGGATTTTCCCTGCCTCCTCTGAAAACCAAGTAGACAACCCTTGGTGCTCTGGGACAGCGATTTTTTTATGTCCCATGGGTTAGGGTGCTTTTATGTAATAAAATATCCAAATAAAATTGGCTACAGCAGTGGGGAGAATATCTCATCCAACATCACAAGAAGTCTGGAGGTGGGAGGTTCAGGGGTAAGTGATGCCATCAAGGACTCAACTCTCTGCTTCCTTCAGCTCTATCATGCTCAGCAGGTTGCCTTGGTCCCTTGTCCCCTTGATGATCAACCATCATGACATTGGCCAAAGAAGAAGGTGTTTCTTCTTCTGTGTCTCTTCTTATAATTGCGGACTCAATCCCCTGCCAACTCATCATCCTGACATCTCTTAGGATGTGACCATTATGCTCTTGGCCCAAGATGGCAGCATCGGCATACCAGGCAGCAGAATGCAAGAAGAGAAGGTCAAAGGCAGGTATGAACTATCCCTTAAGGAAGGCTCCCAGAAACTGCCACCCACTTTTCCTACCTAGATCTTTTTGGCCAGAACTCAACTACATGGCTCTCCTCCGCTGTGAAGCAGGCTGCTAAACCTTATTCTAGGTATTTCCTGTGCATCTAAAAATTCCGTTCGCATAAGAGAGGAAGAAACTTGATATTGAAGACAGCTAGAGTCAATATAAATTCAATATAAATTATGAGACATCCAGAAGACAATACCCTGGTTTTGTTTAGGAAGAGGAAGTTCATTCACAGGGAAGAAAAATAGCCTGGAGGGGGTGAGAGGGTCAAACAGGCAGATAAATCCTTGGGCCCGAGGATTAGAAGAAATGTGGAGATGTGGGGTTTCCACAAGTGGTTAGAACACAGATATCGCTGTTTGAATGCAGATCTCCATGAAATACCAAGAAGGCTGAATACGGTTTCAAGATTTGGGTAGCACTGGTCAAAGCCTCTGCAGTCAAACCTCTGACTAGAAGGTAACACCGCACCCCCGGGTCTGTTAAGAAGGCAGAGGAACAGAAGGGAGAATAAATGCAACCACATCCATCGTGAAATGGAAGGAGCATCAGGAACTCCGGTCTTCCCTGGAGGACTGAGGTCCAGGCCCCTTCTTCACTTTTAAATCCCAGCCTAAGTTCCCTAGATGATGTGGATCTTTGGGGACTGACAGGGAATGCCCCTACACATGCCTGTGATCGATTTTCTTGGCACTCCAGTTCATGAGAGCCTAGAGCCAGATTTAATCTGATTTAAAATGAGTCAAGTATTTTGGTATTTCTTGCATTGGAATGCCATGAAGCAAATTCAAGGCATTCATTTACATTATTGTCACAGTCGAGGCAATCCTATGAGGGTGGTGTTTCTTTCCCCACATTACAGTTGAGGAAGCTGAGATTCTGTGAGGTTAAATTATTCATACAAGACTAAACGGCTTGGCTAGACAGAGAGAGTCAGCTTTCTACTCTAAACCCAATACTATCACCAGGTACACGTTGAAGGAAAAGGAAGAGAAAACTCATGAAGCAGCAAGTTCCCAACTCCACAACATTGCCAATGGCCTGTCACATCCTGTCTAGAGATAGATGCACATAGACAGTAACACTGTTTCAGACAAGACTTGCAGTTGCAAGTGACAGAAATGAAACTGACCAGCCAGTTGTGGGGGCTCATGTCTATAATCCCAGCATTTGGGGAGGCTGAAGCAGAGGATTGTATGAGCCCAGGGGTTCGAGAATAATCTGGGGCAACATAGCAAGACCCTGTTTCAAAAAAAAGAAGGAGAAGGAAGAGGAGGAGAAGAAAAAGGATAGATGAAAGAAAGAGAGAGAGAGAGAAAGAAAGAAAACTGTCATTAGCAAAATAACAATAACAAGAGTAAGTGTGTTGATTTACAACTCTAGAAAGACCACGTTTGGGCAACCCCCTCGGGCCCCCTCCTACTGTGGGAGCTTTTCGTCCTCTCAATGAATCCTGCTTTCAAAAAAAAAGAAAGAAAAAAAGACGAGGTTTATCTACAGCAGAATCCCAGCTGTCTGTTCTCACTCTTCAAGTCTTCCTCTGTGTTGGCCCCGTCCTTGGGCAGGCCCTCTCCATGTGGTGACAACACAGTGCCCAGCAACTGCAGGCTTCCATTGTACTCGTTTGGCAGCCCCAGAAGAAACAAGTACATCTCTTCCCAAGTACATCTCTTCCCCAGTAGTCCCATCAAAAGTGCCAAGATGATTCTCTCTGGCCCTGATGAAGTTGTGTGCCCATCCCTGAACTAATCACAAAAGGCTGGAAAATGGACGACAATGACCCTGGACTGAAAGTAGGAGAAGGTAACACTCCCAGGGAAAGCTGGGATGATTTTACTGGAGAAGAGGTGATGAATATGGGCAGGCCACAGTCATAGATATTCACCTCGGAGAACAGAGCAAAGTAAACCCAAAATGGACACGCACGCATGCATGTGAGTGTGCACACACACACACACATACACACTCGCATGAGGTACAAAGATGCCCAACCAGTCCTGGATCCAGCAAGGTGTAGTAATAGTAGTGCCAAGAACTGCTTTATACAGCTCACCCTTAAAAGTCCCCAAAAGGCCCTGTCTCCACAGAGCAAGGTGCCCACAGGCAGCAGGAACACAAACCTGTTGAACGCCTTCCTCACTCCCCCTTAACACCTAGCAAGAGGCAGACTCTCCAGGAAAGACTCTTGGGAACAACGGTTCCCTTTTCCAACCCAAGACTATCAAGCTGGTGGTTTGGGCATATTCCAAAGGTGTGATTGTGGATCACAGGCATGTGCCTGTATGGGGATGCATTCAAGCTTGATTCTGTGGCAGAAAAGGTAGCCTTGTTCTGAACCATCTGCCACCTTGGAAATGACAGTAACGAGATGTAGGCTGCCAGATTGCTTATATAACCTGTGTATTCACGTAGCGGAAACAGCGATATTATGTAAATCAGTCAAGTGGCACCACGGAAGGCACATGAAACACCCATGTCATTTCCCCAAATCAATGGATTTTATGCTGTTGCGTGAAAGACAAGGCACTCTGTCTTCCCAGACAGTCTCTGAACCAGGAGCCAGATTCCACCTTTAGGATGAGCCCACATTTCTTGAACCCTCTACACCTATTTCTGTAGGGAGTCTCTAAATAGTCAATCTATGCTTCCCCCAGGTCCCCTGGTGCCTCCAGTGTCCAGAATCCAAAAGTCAGATTTTCCCTGTGTGCAAATTTTCAGACTCCAGGTCCTTGAAAAAAGTGGATAACATTGACCAAACTGATAAGTGTGAATGATGTCATGAGTTGGCCTAAAGAAAAGTGGGTAGTCCTTCTCTGGCAAAGGTTAAGGGTCTGTAGATAGGATTTGTGTGCTGACCTCGCTCTTGGCTTCATTTTCCCTTTCCTCCTTTCAAGTGCCCCCTGCTTCCCATTCCCCATCCATTTATCTTTAATATGGCATAATCAGTAATTGTGTAAACCAACCTAAGTTCTTTCTAGAATGAGGCAATATGCCAAGAAATTCTCCTGTGGTTGCTCCCCATATACAGGTGCCACTGTATATCAGATACCTAAGCTGGAAAGATGAAAGCCATTCATCTCTACATTCTCTCTCCACTCCCCTTCTATCACCCAGTATTGTTATTTTCATACCTGGATATTTATCAAACCCATCTCCAACTCTCCTGCTGCACGAAAAAGCATTCTAATGGTTCTCCACTTTCATTTCTGCCCTCCTCCAAGCCCTCTTCACTATCAATGTTGATGTGATCCCGCCAGAATTCATATCCATTAGGTCCTCCTCTACTTTAAATTCTTCCATGGCTCTCTTTCTTTCCCACAACAGTGTTTCCAGACACTTCCAATTAGCTGGGAGAGTCATCACACATAGTTTGTGACCAAAGGCAATTGGTACCAATGTTTGTGGGTGGTTTCTTTTTTTGTGTAGAAATTAGAAGGGATTGGAATGGGATGGGGCAAGCATTGATGGTGTGAGTGTTCACAGCCTTCCCCTTTCCAAAGTACATCTGCTTCCCAGGGTTGCTGTAACAAAATACCAAAACTGGGTGGCTTATAACAGAAATTTTCTCACAGTTGCAGAGGCTAGATGTCTGAGATCAAGGTATCAGTAGGATTGGTTTCTTCTGAGGCCTTTTTTTCTTGGCTTGAAGGTGTCATCTTCTTCTTGTATCTTCGCATTGTCTTTTTTTGTACATGTCTATGTCCAAATATCTTCTTATGACACCAGTCATATTGGATTAGGGCCTACCCTAATGACTTCTATTTTAATATAATTACCTCTGCAAAAACCCTGTCTCCAAATTTCAACCTATAACTTTTTTTGACACGAGGACCCAATTCATCCCATAATACAAAGAGTATCTTATCATTAAAAATGCAATTCCTAGGCTAGCCATAGTAGCTCAAACCTGTAATCCCAGCACTTTGGGAGGCTGAGGCGAGAGGATTATCTAAGTCCAGGGGTTCGAGACCAGGCTGGGCAGCTTGGTGAGACCTCTTCTCTACAATAAATAATAATAAAAAATTAGCTGGGCTTGGTGGCATGTGCCTATGGTTCCAGTTACTTAGAAGTCTGAGATGGAAAGATCGCCTGAGCCTAGCAGGTCGAGGCTGCAATGGCCATGAGCGTGCCACTGCACTCGAGCCTGGGTGACAGAGTGAGACTCCAACTCAAAAAAAGCAAAAGCAGTTCCTGCCAGATGTGGTAACATGTACCTGTGGTCCTACTTGGGAGGCTGAGGCAAGTGAATCACTTGATCCCTAGAACTCGAATGCAGCCTGGGCAACATAGTGAGGTCCTCACTCTAAAAAAAAACAGAAAAAAAAATGCAATCCCTGCTCACTCACTCATAGTTTCTCCAAAACAAGAACGATTCCTACATAACCAAATAATACAGAGTAAGGAAAGAGAAGAAGGAAGAGAAATGCTGCATGCAGTGTGTAGCGAGAGGGAAGCTTTGGAGTCATATAAGAGATTGGCAGCAGTGGGACATTGCCGGGGGTGGGGGGAAGTCCGGGGGAGACACATAACACCAATAAGGGTGCCTGGTCCCAAACCAGGTGAAGTGGGGACAAAAGGAAGGTTCAAACTTCGCCTGTACAATAACCACTTATGTACCTAATCCTGAATTGTACTCCACATCTTTAAAATAAAAATTTTTTTAAATTTTAAAAAATTTTTTTATGAAAAGAATGGTGAAGGAGAATGGGAAACATGAGAGGAGCTTCATGAGGTTGTTATAAACTTAGGTTTTTATAGACTTCATAGTCTTTGAGAAATGTGAACAAAGTATTTTTTCTTCCCATCTGGGTGTTACATTTATTTTTAAAAAACAGCAAGGCAAGTAGGGGGTATATAATTAAAATAGTTCTTGAATCCCTTCCAGTACCCATTAAATACAATACAGTCATCTCTTGGTATCTGTAAGGGATTGGTTTCAGGACTCCCCGCAGATCCCAAAACCCATGGATGGTCAAGTCCCTGATATTAAATGGTGTAGCATTTGCATATAACCTAGCACATCCTCCCATACACTTTAAATCCTCTCTAGATTACTGGAAATAGCTAATACAATGTCAATGCTGTGTAAATAGTTGTTATGTTGCATTGCTTAGAGAATAATGACAAGAAAAATATCTGTACATGTTCAGTACACAATTCTTTTTCAAATATTTTTGATCCACAGTTGGTGAATCCACAGATGCAAAACTCACAGATAGAGAGGGCAGACTGTATATGCCGGGCTTTGTATATGGCCAACCCTGCCTGTTTGTCTCCCAGCAATGGCTGTGTCACTCACTGGTTCTCCGGTGAGCCCTCTGTCTTGTGGTTAGCACCCAGGTTGTATGAAAAACATATTATCTCTGAAACTAGAATCCCATTAGGCTAAAAGAGGTGCTCAGATTATGAGTGCTACATGGGAAACGAAGGCTGATAACGGGGCGTTAGCATCAGTCCTCCTGTCTCATGCTCTCTTGTGCCAGGAGTAGAGGACAGAATGGGCTGGACCAGTTGCACTGTCCCCACTTATTCCCTTGCATATCCCTAGTTGTTTTTTTTTTAGAGTTCGAGTCTCACTCTGTCGCCCAGGCTGAAGTTCAGTGGTACATTCCCCGCCACCTCAGCCCTGACCTGCTGGGCTCCAGTGATCCTTCTGCCTCAGCCTTTCAAGTAGCTGGGACTACAGGTACACACTGCCATGCCCTGCTAATTTTTGATGTATTGTAGAGATGAAGTCTTGCCAAGTTGCCCAGGCAGGTCTCAAACCCATGGACTCAGGCAATCCACTCACCTCGGCCTCCCAAAGTGCTGGGATTACAGGCTGAGCCACCAAGACTGTACCCACTTTCTCCTTTGTATATCCCCATCTCTAATTTTTTATGTTCTTTTAATCTGCATAAAGAATTGAACTAGGTTAAATCAAATTGCACAGATGATTAGACTCTACAGTAAAGGGTTGAGCTATTTGAACATTATATCTGTTGGTAGATTGTATTCCTTTGATATAAACTCCTCTCCAAGCTCCAAGACCGGTGGGTTCGGGTTTTATGAGGACTGTGGAAGGCTCACCTCTTTCACACTTGCTGGACAGAAGGAGAGGTGTCACTACAGTAAATGAGCTGATAATTGTGTGGAAGGCTAGGCACACCCAAGAGAATCTATTACCCAGTGAAATACCTTCTGTATGTGCCTAGCCATGGGAAAAACAAGTCAACCTATGAGATAAACCACAAGTCTTATAGAGAACAAAAAGGTTTTGCCATGTTCTGTCTACCTTTTCAACCATCACTCATGACATACTTTCTGCTCCAGAAATACCAAACCACTTATCATTACACACAGACATATCTTTTTATCTCTCTTCTCCGTCTCTTTGCTTCCCTGTCTAATACCAATTCATATTAATATTTTTACCAATGTGTATCTCCTGCAGGAATCCTTTCTCTTTGGGTTAGATTGGGAAACTTCCTTCTATCATGGTACTTACCACATTGTATTACAAATATCTGATTATGGGTTGACCTGTTTTGATGTGGGAGTTACTTGAGCCCATGGGCTGCATCTTATTAATTCATTCTAGTATCACTAAAACAGAATCTGGTGCATGAAAAATTCTGGAATCTGGCTAGTTGCCCAAATGTTCTTCCTCTGGGATTTTAACTAGTTGATACCAGACACTAAACCTACATGGCAAGTTAAGTAGAGTATCACATTTATCCCTGAATGTGGAGGGGTGGCATTACCCTCAAAATGCGAGGTTTCTGATTAACTGCATGGACAGTTGTGGCTTAGGCTTAGAGCTAAATTTGGGCTTCCTACTACCTTCCACTCACAAATCCAAACCTTAAAAAGTGAGGAATGAGTGCAGTGGCTCATACCTGTAGTCCCAGCACTTTGGGAGGCTGAGGCAGGGGGACCACTTGAGCGAGGCTTCAAGTTTAAGACCAACCTGGGCAACATAGTGAGATCCTGTCTCTACAAAAAAAAATTTTTTTAATTATCTTGGTGTGTGGCACGCCCATAGTCTCAGCTACTTAGGAGGCTGGTGAGGAGATCACCTGAGTTCAGAAGTTTGAGGTTGCAGTGAGCTATGATAATGTCACTGCACTCTAGCTTGGGCCACAGAGTGAGACTTTGTCACTCAAAAAAAAATTTAGACTGAAGAAGACACTGAGAAAAAGAAGTTTTGTTACCATCATTATCAATAGAAAGAGATGATGCCTATAAATGATGAAACCAGCCAATGTTTGACTTTTTCTAGAAAGACTGTGAGTTATTTTTCTTATGACAAAACCCATAATGATTACAAAATTTACTGCAAAGAAACAGGTTTCAGCAAAAATAATATGCAGTTGTTTCCTGAAACTCTTGAACAAAATTACATGGGGGAGTCAGAGCACAGCTTTAGTGGTTCGTTTTACCTACCAAACGTACTTCTAGCAAATACAAACCAATTTTGTGGCTAGCGGGGGTCACTCTGTCTGCTGTCCCACCTCACTCCACCTAAAGAAAAAGGTAAGAAAACCATAAAAGGAAGGAGTGCTAGAGTGAGGATGTCATCATCTGACTAAGGGCTTATATGACTTGGGAAACAGACAGAAAGAAGAGATCAAGGCAACGTCATTGAGTGAATCCATCAGACAAATTTTTAAATATTCATTAAGTATGTTGACCAAGTGTGATGACTCGCACCTGTAATCCCAGTACTTTGGGAGGCTGAGGCAGGAGGATCACTTGAGCTCAGTAGTTCAAGGTCAGCCTGAGCAATATAGCAAGACCTTGTCTCTACAAAAAAATTTTTTTAAACATTAGCCATGCATGGTGATGTGTACCTGTAGTCCCAGTTACTTAGGAGGTGGAGGAGGGAAGATTACCAGAGCACAGGAAGTTAAGGCTGCAGTGAGCCATTATTGTGCCACTATACTCCAGCCTGGACGACAGAGTAAGACACCAATTCAGAAAAAAAAATGTTATAAGTTATGCCCTTTCAAAGTCTATAAGGAGGCTTTTCTGAGAAAAAGAAATGCAAAGGACTCATTCATACAAGAAAAGATACCAGTGTTCTCACAAAACAGAACTGTAACTTAAACCACAATGAGATGCCATTTTTCAACTTACAAGGATGTCGAGAATTGTAAACTTTGATCACATCCTATGTGGTGGGGGATCTCTTTCATACATTATTAATAGAAAAGTAAGTTGGTATAATCCCTATGATGAGAAATTTGTCAATATCTATCACAATTACAAAAATCTATAACTTTTGACCCAGCAGATTTGCTTCTAGAAATGTGTTCTATAGATATACCTGCATGGGAACAAAATGATTGCATTAGTCAAGGTTCTCCAGAGAAACAGGATCAATAAAATATATATAAATGTATTTATAGGAGAAGATTATGGGAATTGGCTCACATGATTATGGAGGCTGAGAAGTCCTACAATTTGCCATCTGCAAGTTGGAGATGCAGGTGAGCCGATGGGGTCATTCAAACCAAGTCTCAAGGTCTGTGAACTGGAGAGGCTATTGGTGTAAGTCCTAGAGTCTGAAGACCTGGGAACTAGGAGCTTCAATGCCAAGGGCAGGAGATGAATAGTCTATCTCAGGAAGATAAGAATTCACCCTTCATTGATCTTTTTGTTCTACCTGGGCTCTCAACATATTCTATGATGTCCACCCACATTGGTGAGGGCAATCTTCTTTACTCAGTTTACAGAGTCAGTCTCTGTAATCTCTGCTAATCTATTCTGGAAAAACCCTAACAGATATACCCAGAAATAATTTATGGCCAGCTCTCTAGGAATCTCTTAACCCAATTAACACATACAATTAACCATCACAGCAATGTATGTACATTATTATCATTCACTGCAGCATTGTTAATATAAGGGCAAAGAATGGAAAGAATCTAAATTTACATCAAGGGGGCCCACTTGCATAATTTATAAATTATCCATACTGTGGACTATTATGTAGCAGTGGAAAAAAGTTTAACTTTATGTAATGACATGGAAGCTTTTCTGTATATGTTATAGTGGTAGGGGGAAAATGAAATTATAGTAGAAAATGCACAGTACAATACCACTTATGTAACAATGCATATATGTATTTATGTAAATGCAGGGTAAAAGGTATGGTTACCAGAAGTGCAACAGTATTTCTTGAAGGCAAGTTATTTAAATGAATATTATTAGTGCATGGGTGCTCTCTCTGGATATTGATGCTAGAAAATTGCCCTTGGAAAATATTCCTATAATCACAGACGTTTCTGAAGCTGGAAGGGCCCTTAGAAAATATCAAGCCCACCCCTTTATTCTACAGATGAGTAAACTGAGGCCAAGGTTGTAGAGCCTGGAAAGAAAATCAGGCATTTTCCAATAGGAAAAGACCACAAGCCAACAAGGCTCCAGTGTTCATTTAAAACCATCTTTCTTACAATTGCTATACTTTCTTAGATACCTTCTCACTTGCTTCAACTCCACCTTAACCCTGAGGAAACATTTCCCTGTGCTAACTAGAAGTGAGAGAAGGGAGTTCATTTTGCAAAGGTAAAGCCTGGTTGAGAAATCAAGTGTGGTCTTTCTAATAGTGGAGAGTGATGCACCATCAGTTTAATTTCTGTTCATTTGTGGCGCTTATTAGAGTGTCTGAAAATATAAGCTGAGTAATTGGAGCATTAGAATTGATTAATTGAAGTAGGCTTTTGGTGTAAATACACCTGGAGAAATTTTTCAAGGTGGTATTGGATTCTCTGCTAAAGGTTTGGAGAAATTCCGACCTTTGAACATGGGAATAGGAGTGGCGAGGTGGTTTTAAAATATGGCTGCAAATGTGTTGATACTCCTACCATCAAAAGGTCAGGTCTGAGTCCCCTCCCCCTTAAATCTGAGTGAGTTTGTGACTGCCTCAACTTATAAAGTTTGACAGAAGTGATGCATGTGACTCCTAAGGCTAAGTCATAAAGAGCCATGCAGCTTTTAACTTGCAGATTTCACTCACTCTTGAAGTCATAAACCAACATTAAAGAAGTCTAATCCCCTAAGGGTGCCATGTTGAGAGGAACCCCAAGTCACTGAGAGAGACTACATGTAGGGCACTCCAGTTGACAGCCCCTGCCAAACTCAGCCTATGTGTCATCCCAGCCCAAATGGCAGATGTATAAACGAATAAGCTTCCAGATGATTCTGGGTTCCAGTCATTAGTGCCATCAGTAACTCTTCCCACCTTCTTAGCAGAGGCCCCAAACAAGGCAGCCCAGTATTTCCTGTCCAAAATCTTAACCCAGAGAATCTGTGGATGTGATAACATACTTATTGTTATAAGCCACTAAATTTGGGATGGTCTGTTACGGGTATAAGCATAGCATAAGTAGCCAGAGCAGATGAGTCCTATAACAATTACAACTGGCCAGTTCCCAAGGCCCTAAAAGGAGAGATGCTCCAAAAATTAGTTCTGACTCCCATCCCCCATCATAAGATGATTGTTCATCTCTTCAATTTAGCTGCACTCTGCTTTGCTTGTACCTTCACTCCAGCTTCTATGCCTCATTATCGTTCCTATGGGCCTGTCTGCCTCTTTCTCTAGACTAGAAGATCCTCAGCTGAAGAGCTGTCTCCTCTTCATCTGTGCTGCCTCCTTTACCTGGTACAGAACCCAGAGCCCTTAAAAAGGTCAACAGGTTTATTGGGTGGATAAGGGCCTCCACACAGCAAGGAATCCTTCCTTTTTCTGGAGCCTGGGAAACTGGATAAACTCATCATCAGAGCCAAAGATACTTGTAGTCATCCTCTAATGCATTCTTTTTACTTTACCAGACTTGGAGAGGAGGAAGAGTGACAAGCCCAAGGAGACACAGCTAGTTGATGAACTAGGGCCAGAGCCCTCCGTTTTCCATCACACCCCTGCCATTGAGGTGTAGTGAGTCAAAAAGTGGAAGGCAGGGAGGCAGGGAAGCTGTGGCATGAACTCCACAGACAGACAGAACTGATCTAAGATCTTAGGGGGTGGGGGAGGGCCTCTTTGGTATGTAGAGGTGGCTTCTCCAGAAGAAAGAAAGGAATTTGACATTTCCCAGTCCCACTTCTTCACCCTCTATGGGGAATAAACAGACTCATTTGGCTTCCACGATCTAAGTCAAGGAATGTCAAGGTCTAAATCTCTGCTGTGGGGGGAAAAGAATATAAGAAGTTTTTGTGCGTGTTGAAGGGCCTAAAAAATTGTCAAAGTTTGGAAATATGGAGAGAGGCAACTCAGGAGAAATGTAAAGGAAAAATAACATCTGAACCCAGGAGCGATACAGTTTGGATGTTTGTCTCATGTAAAAATGTACTCCCTGGTAGGAGGTGTTTGAATTGTGGAGGCAGATTCCTTATGAATGTCTTGGTGCAGTTCCTGCAGCAATGAGTGAGTTCTTGCTCTGTTAGCTCACGTGAGAGCTTATTGTATACAATAATGTGACACCTCTCTCTCTGTCTCTCTATTTGTCTCTCTCTCTTCTCCCTTCCCTCTTCCTCTCTCTCTCTTTCTCTCTCTCTCTCTCTCTCTCTCTCTCTCTCTCTCTGTTGTAGGGAGAATGCCCTCTCTCTCTCCATGTGACATGCTGACTCTCCTTCTTCCTCTGCCATGATTGAAAGCTCCCTAAAACCCTCACAACAAGCAAGGGCTGCTGCCATGGCTTCTTGGACAGCTGGCAGAACCAGAAGCCAATTACACCTCTTTTTAAAAAATAAATTACCCAGTCTCAGGTCTTCCTCTATAACAATGCAGAATGGACTGAGATGGGAGGGAGGTTGGCCCTGGAGAGGCTGTTAGACTAGCGCATTTCACAACTGGGTGATCTTGCGCCAGGGAACATTTGGTCATGCCTCAAGACACTTGGTTGTCACAACTGGGGATTGCTACTGGCATCTAGTAGGTAGATACCAGTAATGCTAGCAAATATTCTACAAGACACAGGACGTTCTCCCTACAACAGTGAACTATCCAGTCCCAAATGTTACTGGTACTAAAGTAGAGAAGCTCTGGACTAGGGGAAGCTCAGCTGTGGGGCACGCTGGGTGTAGTAGCTTACACCTATAATCCCAATGCTTTGGGAGGCTGAGGTGAGAAGATCTCTTGAGGCCAGGAATATGAGATCAGCCTGGGCAACATAGTGAGATCCCTTCTCTACAAAAAAAAAAAAGGAAAAAATAGCTGGGCAAGGTGGCATGCACCTAGTCCCAGGTACTTGAGAGGCAGGAGGATTCCTTGTGCCCAAGAGTTTGAGGCTGCAGTAAGCTAAGATTGCACCCTTGCACTCCAGTCTGGATGACAGAGAAAGACCCTGACTCTAATCACACACACACACACACACACACACACACACAACCATCACAATGCCAAGGCCCATGAAGCCTGTCCAACTTTGTGGGGGGTCTTCACTCTGCCTGTGCTCTAAGCTCTTACCTGCTAATTGGCTGGTTCGCCAACGAAGATGTCCCCAGGACACAAGCAAGCTTCAGGAGACAGGAATGGGGTCAGGAACAAGGACAGACCAGGACACACCAAAGCATTCTTAACTGGGAACACAGTCCTCTCTATTACAACAGAAAACAAAGATGGTCAAGCTAAGTTCAAGGTTTGTGTTGAGAGGGGATAGAAGGCAGAGGTAATGATGGGACTAAGCTTGTGTATCCACTGCCCTCAAAAAGCATTAAAGCAAAAGCAACTCCGACCACCCGCTAATGATTGTGATTATTTGGTTGCCTGTGAGACAGTTTAAGAAATGATTTGTGCATTTAAATTTTAATTAAGGCAGAAGCCCTTGGGGGCCTCTGGAGTTCAAGCATTAAAAAGGAAAATCTACTGCTAGGGAAGGGGAGGGCTCAGAGGGCTCCCTGGTCTGGAGGATTTGCCTATCACACGTGCCCAGTGGTCTAGCAGCCTGCAAGGAACTCCCCACTTTTGAGGTCACTGATGAGCACTGAAAACAGAGATCAGGGTTGACCAACTCAATGGAGCTGTGCACTTTGGTGTTCTCAAAAGTTCTTTAGATCGAATAATAAAAATAAGAAAGCATCCAAGTTTTCCACTACTGTTTTGGGTTCTAAGTCTTAAAAATGTGCTGCTCTTCCCACTTCACTCACTCAGGACCCAGCATCAGAATTCCTGGAATTTTTGCCTCCTCCCCATCACCGATACCCCAGGTAAACTTGAACACTTCATTTAGTCATGCTGAGTCTTGATTTCTCTATGTGGGCCTGATAACAACTCATAGGGCCATATGGAGGCTCCATCCTAAGAAGATGAAAGCACCTTGGAATAGGTGGACTCTCCAGAAGATCACTCCACTCACTTGATTCTCTCTGAGATGTGGCAAAAACATCCTTTTACTTCCCAAGGTTGCTACAACAAAGAAAACACACCCAATTTGAGACAAAGGAATAACCCTAGCCAAGAAAAAGGCAGCATTCTCTCTCAGGCAGCTCATACTCCATTGGATCCTGGAGACATGGGTTCAAGTACTAAGTCCGCTGCAGGCAGGTTTGTTTTGTGTGTGTGTGTGTGTGTGTGTGTGTGTGTGTGTGTGTGTGTTTAAAAAATATATATGATGTCGTTAAATTTACCATCTTCACCATTTTTAAGTGAACTGACAAGTCATGTAAGTATATTCACATAGAACTTTTTCATCTTGCAAAACAGAAACTCTATACCTATTAAACACTAATTTCCTCTCCTTCCCCTCTGCCCTTGGCAGCCATCTTTCTACTTCCTGTGTCTATGATTTTGACGAATTTAGATACCTCATATGATTGGAATTATATAGTATTTGTTCTTTAATGACTGGCTTATTTCACTTAACATGATGTCCTGATGTTCATCCATGTTGCAGCATGTGACAAGATTTTCTTTCTTTCTTAAAGCTGAATAATATCCCATGGTATACACATACTACATTTTTCTGTACCCATTCATACATTGCTAGACATTTGGGTCATCTTCACCACTTGGCTATTATGAATAGTACTGCAGTGCATAAGGACCAACAATTAAGTTCATGAACTCATCCTAGAAAAAGTGTTACATATCTCATTGTTGAATATCCCTATGGTCACCATCAAAGTAGTCCCCTTAGGAAGCTATACCCATCAAAGCAATTTTGGAGTTCTTTTTCTGGAATAGCTATCACAGACATCATCATATTGCCCTTGATGTCCTGAATGCCATCAAATGTCTTCCTTTCAATATTTCCTTTATCTTAGGGCAAATAAAAAAGTCATTGGAGGGACAGAGCAGGTGAGCAAGGAGGATGTCCCAATAGTTATTTGTGCAGTGCTGCCAAAGTAAGCACACAGTGGCAAGTTTGTAAGCTTAATTGTCAGACCTCAACAAATAACGACAACAGCTCTAATGGCCATTCCAGAAAAAGAGTTTCAAAATTGCTTTGATGGGTGAACTAAGTACTGGTATCAGTGCAGTTTCCCAAAGGGACTACTTTGAAAGTAACTATAGTGATATTCAGCATTGAGGTATGTAGCGCTTTTTCTAAGATGATTCACAAACCTAATTGCTGATCCTCATACAGTGGGGTGTTAATATTTCTTTGAGGTCCAGCTTTGAATTTTTTGTAGTATACCCAAAAGGGGAATGCAAGATCATATGGGAATTCTATTTTTAATGTTTTGAGTATGAGGAAACTTCATACTGTTTTCCACAATGACTGCACCATTTTACATTCTCGTCAACAGTGCACAATTTCTCAGCTCCTTCACCAGCACTTGTTATTTTCTGTTCTTTTGATATTGGCCATCCTAATAGGCATGAGGTCACACAGAAGATTTTGCAAAATTCAAACACTTTTCTCTGGTTCAAGACAAGGGAAACCAGTTGAATTGGTCTAGGAGATCTTTCATATTGTTCTCAGCTTTAAAAAGTTCATTAAATCAGCGTCAGTGTCTCCACACCAAATGAGATCATGAATGTGAAAAACATAATCTTTGTCCATTAGGAAGAGCTAGGCAACTGTTAAAAAGCAGATCATGTAAAGGCTTTAAGGAAGTGGACTTGGCAACACTAGCCTAGACTGATGTTCATATCTGCCCACCGCAAGGTATGTCTGACATTGTCAGTTTAGCAAGATGCAGGTGATAATTACCTTCCACCCCCCTCCCCACCCCTGAGGGTTGATGAGATGACCAAAACAAATCCCACAAAATCACAAATCTGAAGAAACTGGAAGGGTGTGTGTTCCTTGTGAAGAGGCAGAGTCGATACTATTTGTTCCATTAACAAATGAGGCATGTAGGGGTTCCCTGACAAGGGCCAACTACTTAGAGAGTCACAGAAAAGATGCCGATTTTGGCATTAGATAAACTTGGGTGCGTTTGATTCTCAGCACAGCATCCTAGTAATTACAGGATTTTAACAAGTTCTTTCGTCTCTATGAGCTTTGTTAGTTTACTCAGCTGGAACATAAAGATGTTTTTGAATTACTTTTCAGGATTGTTGTATTGCATATAACATACCTAGCAGCCATGTAATAGGTGTTCAATAAATGATAACTATTATTTTGTGTTGTTATCCTTTTCTAAGAAACATGGCCTTTCTGAAGGTGACAGAAAAGCTCAAGAGCTGCCTGAAGTAGGAAGAGGAGAAAGAGGTAGGAGAAAAAAGGGAGAAGACTGAGTTTTGTATTCACAAATACTCCTTTCCCAGAAAAAAGCTATTTATCAAAGTATCTGAGGATCGTTTACTGTCAAAACGCAAGGGCTAATTACATATGAAGAACAATGGACTACAAGAGTAAAAAAGACAGGGCCTCTTCAATTAATGGGGAAAGAATGGGGGGATCTGCAGCATACAATATTTTGGACATCAGATTAAAATGGTTTAATTAGCCATTGCTAGGGATTCTGGATTGTCTGTTGCTCTGGAAGCCATTAGTCATCTGTAGCTTTTAAGCATATCATTTCGATTCTCCCATTCAACAAATACATTTTGAGTGCCTGTTATGTGTCAAGCACTGTGCTCAACATTAGAGATACAGCACAGTCTAGTGGAAGACAGATGACTTGGCCCTTTGCATTAGTTAGGGGTCCTCAGAAAAATGAAATAGATACGATATATAGAGATATAAAGAAAGAGATTTATTATGAGAAATTGGCTCATCTGATTATGGAGGCTTCAAAGTCCCACAATCTGCCATCCTCAAGCTGGAGAACCAAGAAAGCTGGTGATGTAGTTCCAGTCCAAATCCAAAGGCCTGAGAATCAAAGAAGCAAATGGTGTGCATCCTCGACTGAGTCTGAAGACTCAAGAACCTGGGAGCTTTAATGTCTGAAGGTAGGAGAAAATGGATGTCTTAACTAAAGCAGAGAAAGCAAATTCATGCTTCCTCTGTCTTTTGGTTCTATTCAAGCCCTCAATAAATATGATGATACCCATTCTCATTGATGAAAGTTATCATCTTTGCTCAGTTTACCGATTCAAATATTAACCTCTTACAGAAACATTTTCACAGACATAGCCAGAAATACAATTTTACCAGCTATCTGGGCATCCAGTCAAGTTTACACATAAAATTACCCATCACACCCTCTAATGGGCATCTCAAATTTATTTTGTCTGCAGAGAACTCTTGTTTTATTTAGCCCCATGTTCCTCCCACATCTTCCATATTTCAATGACAGACCTCTGCATCTGCCCAGTTATTCATGTCAGAAATCATTGTAAATTTCAAAATCATCCTTGATTTCTCTTTCTGTTAGACCCTACCTCCAATATATCAACAAGTCCTGTTGGTTTTGTCACCAAAATGGATCTTGACTTTATCCACTCCTCTGGAGGCACCTGGCCATAACCTCAGTTCAAGGCACTGACTCTTGCCTGGGTTATTGCAGGAGTTCCTTTTAGGGAAAAGAAAGTGGTTTTCTGTGTCTGTGTCTGCTTCCCCTTGCAATACACACAACATCCAGGGTAATCTTTTGGAATGGTCAATCACATCATGTTGTTTCCCACCTTAAAACTCTTCAATATCTTCCTTCTTCCCTTAGTTCCAAGTCTTAAATTCCTAAAATGGCCACAAGTTTCCACACACTCTGTTCCTGCCTACTCCTATAACCTAATCTGAGGCTACGCTCTTGATTGTTGGCCAAAATGTGGGCCCATCAAGTACGTTCTTGCCTCCAAGCCTTTGCCCTTGTTGTCTCTCTGTGCTTGCACTTTCCCTATCTATGCATAAGCCTAGCTCCTTCTCATCTTTCAGGCCTCAGTTGAAATATCATTTCCTCTTTTTTAGAATGATTTGAGTTCTTTAGGGTATATTCCCAGTAGGGGGATTGCGAGGTCATATGGGAGGTTGATATTTAGAGCTTTTAGGAATTGCCACACTGCTTTCCACAGAGGTTGCACTAGATATAGTGGACCTTGAACATCTGTCACAATACTATAAGAAAAGGGAAACTATGGGGGGGAGTAGGGAGGGGAAAGGAGGTGGGATTAATGGTAGTCAATATCTGTCTGGGAACGGGCGGACACCCCTTATCAACAAGGGTGCCTGAACGATACATATTTGTATACCTAACCCTTAACTATACCCCACAATTTTAAAATAAAAATTTTTTTAAATGTAACTATGAAAAAAAAAGAAATATCACTTCTTCAAACAAGTTGTCTTAACTTCATCATCTGAATGACCCTTCCCAGTTATTCTCTAGCCCATCACCTTATTTATTTATTTCATGGCACTCACCCCATAACCACCTAGCTCATGTGTTGGTTTGTTGGAGGCCACATTTCCCCACTCATCAATGGGCATCAGGACAACAGGTCAGTCTTGTTCACGATTGTATTCCCAGTGCCTTGCATGGTACCTGACACAAAGTAAACTGTCAACCTATATTAACTGACTAAATGAGTGAAGATGAAAATGTGCAGGACAGAGCGTAAGAGCTCAGTAAAGAACATGAATAATTATCTGTGAAGGATGGAGCTTTCAATGAAGACATGCCGTGAGCTAGTCTCAAAACACTGAATAAGAGTTTTCTAGGTTAACAAGAGTAGAAAAGCAGGGTCAGAATAGATGTAGAGGACTGAAAAATGAGAGGATAAAATGTATTACAGTCACAAAGAATGACTGAACACACTGCAAAGGCACAGAGTCACTGCAAGTGAAGGTGGAACTTCCAGCTGACTCCAGCATCGTCACTGCCTCATTAATAGAGATATTAAGGAATGACAACCAGCATAGTCCCAAATCACAATGAAATCAAAGCAAGAGTCAACTCTTCAATCCCTGGGAGTGGGTAATCCATAGTTACAATCATAATAGATTCCTGGGAAGACTCAATGGGGTTTAAGTAGTGGGAGGTAATGAGTGCTATTTTCTGGACCTAGGTGTTAAGAGGAGAGTTCATTGTGCTGCTGAGCCCTCACAGAAGATGAGGGCTCACTTCATCCTATGCAAACAAAGAGTCTGCTGTAGAAGCTTGGTTTCCTTCCTCCCAACCTTCTGGGACCTGCAATCAATTCTTACTTAGCTCTTGTCTACTTAGCAAATCCCAGTGGAGACAGGAGCTTGTTCCAAGTCCTGCCTCCATATTAACTGGTTAGTTTGCAAACTGGCTAGTCTTAGACGACTAAATACTGAAACCAGGGAGAGAGTGGCAGCAACATAATGTATAAGTGACACAAAGAAGAATGGCACTGTATCCTTATACCTGTGGAAGGACTTTAGGCAAGGGAGTGGCCTAGAAATGATAAGAGAAAGCTGCTCTGGCCACAGTGCAGGGTATGGCCCTTTTCCTCAAAAGGGCCTATGGGCAGGAGACCTGGAGTAAAGTGTGGAAATAAAGGCTGGATTTTTGAGGCGTATTTGTGAAATATTTACGCGAATGTGCATGGTTACTGGATGTGAAAATTAGAGATGAAGGAAGGATTTGGAGTGATATCCAGATATTAAATGTATATCTTTTGGGGTGAATTTGGCCATTAACCAACACAGGTAACATCACTGAAGGAATAATTGGGCTTGGGAAACTTTAAAAACTTTCTCTGTTTTCTCATTTCTTCTTGGGCTTCCATCACTGCAAGGGTTTTTGCCACTCTTGCCATGTTTCTCAATAGATGGAGTATAATTCCTGCCTTATTGTCATTGGGCTTGGCAGCCATGGGACCTGTTTTGACCAATGGAATGAAGTAGATGTGACAACCGCCACATCCAAGCAGGAGTTATGCATGCACTCTTGCGGTTTGGCTCTGCCCTCTTGACTTCTGCCACCATAAGAGCAGTATGCCCCAGAAAGCAGCTGCTCCTTGGAACATCAAGTGGAGTGAGCTCAGCCCAGGAGAGTCATGAGGGACCTTCAGTTCTGATATAATGTAAGCTAGAACCATTCACCTCTGGGATTTGGGGATTGCATGATGCTGCAACAAAAGCTGACTATGACACTTTCAAAGTCTCATTGGCTCCCTCCCCCACTAAATGACTTACCATCTGTGGTCTCTAATTTCCTCATTGGTGAAGTTGAACTAAACGATTCCAAATTCTTTCCTGGTTCAAAATTGTTTTTTTTTAATGACTGTGTCACTCCTCAATGATATAGTATTGTTTGGGGGTTCAAGTGGATTTTGCTTTCTTTCCAAAGATACAGGAGGCAACCTTAACTTAGCAAACTCCAGCTTGGTAGTTAACGGTATCAAACCAGAACAAGACCATAGTGCAGGGACCTAAGGTGGTTTAAGCTGCTGCAGCAGAACTTCCATTCTGAAGACCCTGAAATTAAAAAAAAATCTATAAAGCACAAACCTGCCGCATTCAGCTGCTTTGGTTATTTATACGAACATTTCCCGATTCAAATTGCATGCTCAAATCAAATTTCCCTGGTTTATGCCTTCTTCAGTAATTACTTAAAGGCAGTTTACCTCTCTCTGGAGGAACATAGCAGAAAGGCCTATAGACAAAATCTCGTTGACTCAGGGAGAGGTAAACGAACTCCAGGCCTGGCACTGCAGAAGTCACTTTGCCCATGGAAGTGAACACTGATGAGCCTCCTGACTTTTTCAGCCTCGCTGATGCAGAAGCATTCTTCAAGGAGGAGAGTGAGGCCCAAGGAAATGGACAGAGAGAGATAAACCTTGGAGAGTGGGGAGGAAGAAATCACTTTCTTCTCACTGAGTTTCTTTTGTGGGTGTGCCATGGCTTGGATTCAGTTTGTATCCCTCAAAACTCATGTTGAAACTTGATCCCCAATGTAGCAGCATTAGGAGATGGGGCTTAGTGGCAGGTGTTTGGGTCATGGGAGTGGATCCCTCATGAATAGATCAATGTCCTCCCTCTGGGGGAGTGAGTTCTCCCTCTCTCGGGAATAGATTAGTTCACATAAGCAAGTTTTATTAAAAAGGGTCTGGCTTCCTCAGTTTCCCTCTCTTGTTTTTTCTCTCACCATGAGATCTCTTTGCACACACCCACTCCCCTTCTTCTTCCTGCCACCAGTAGAAGCAGCCTTAGGCCCTTATCAGATGCAGATGCCCAGTCTTGGACTTTTCAGCCACCAGAATCATAGGCCAAATAAAGCTCTTTTCTTTATAAATCACCCAGTCTCAGCAACGCAAAATGGACTAAGACAAGGGGTAAGCAGGCCAGTGGCTGAAAGCTGCTCCCACTCCAATGGGATTGAGAGAAATCAGAGTGAGGCTGGACACAGTGGCTCATGCCTGTAATCCCAGCACTTTAGGAGGCCAAGGTGGGAGTTCAGGCTTCAGTTCAGGGGTTTCAGATCAGTCTAGACAACATAGCATGACTTCATTGCAAAAAAAAAAAGAAAAGAGAAAACAGAAAGAGAGTGCAAGAATGTCAAAAGGATACAAAGAAACCACGATCACCTTTGTACCAGAAAGTGTCTGGGTCCTTAAAAATTCACCTCAAGATGAGCCTATCACAATGCAATAAACAGAACCTCCCTTTGGTGGACCATGTACTTGCCCCTAATTCACTTTTTCCATCTGGAAGCATTCCCCCAACTGCCACCAAAGAGCCATCATTTATTCACTCATTTTCTCATTGACTGATTTCCCTAGTCACTCATTCTATTTTACACTTCCTTCTTTGTTCAATTATTCAACTTGATGGCCCTTATCTTGATTTGTCTGCCTGACTGCTTTTTTCCTTTAGTAATAGCACCCTGGCTTCATTTGGGGGAACAGTTCTCTGTTGTTCTCATTACATACAGTAGGGGTAAAGGTGTTCCATGCTCCATTTCCTCCATTCTTGAGTCAGATGCATGACACAGACTTGACAAATCAGAACTTTGTGTTGTCCTGGTCATTGTGATTGGTTAGTGATTGGTTCAAGGATGGATGGACACGTGGCTCAAGCCTAACCAAGGGAACCTTCTCTGGAACTTTTGCTAAAATCGTCAAGAAAAAAGAAGGAAAATTTCATTAAATTTCTGTGAATACATGAATCAAGACAGGAAGCATTAACATAAATAGAATATTTCTCATTACTAAAAATTATCATGAAAAGAAGAGTCAAGGTAGGGATGTTCATTCTGAATCTACAACTTACTGGTTTGGAAGATCTTGAGAAAGTCATCTCAATGGATATGTCACCTTATCTGAAAAATGAAGATGACAATGATAACTACTCTTTGTGGCTGAGTCTGTGAATATACCCCACCCTCTCTCCTACCCAGGTAGCTGGAAGAAATAACTTTAAGATGACGAAATTACACTATGTAAACATTGCAGATCCCTGAGTCAAGGAGAAAAGTCAAGCCAGGGAGACCTCCCTAACCACATCTGACTGTGATGTGAAAAACATATGTCTTTGTTGTGTTGAACTGAAATATTGGGGTTTTGTTTAACTACAACATAGCAAGCCTAACATCATAAACATGGGTTCAGTTATTCAGAGATACCTGAAAGTCTATAACATGAAATCAAGACTTTGAATGATATGTTTTGAGGAAGGCATGTAGTAACAGAGTAAGAAGATACTATTTTTTTTTTTTTTTTGCTGCCCAGCATTTATTCCCAGGACACTGCGGTGGTTTGTGAAAATAAGAATATTTAAAATCAGGTCTTTTCCTATAGATCCCCACAAGTATGTGGTTATTATAAAAATAATCTCGACCGGGCATGGTAGCTCAAGCCTGTAATCTCAGCATTTTGGGAGGCCGAGGTGAAGGAATTGCCTGAGCCCATGGGTTTGAGAACTTGTCGAGATTTCATCTCTATCATAAATCAAAAATTTAGCCAGGCATGGTAGCACATGCCTGTAGTTCTGGCTACTTGGAAGGCTGAGGTGGAAGGTCGCCTGAGCCCAGCAGGTCGGTGCTGTGGTAGAATGCCACTGCACTCCAGCCTGGGTGACAGAGTGAGACTCCAACTGAAAAAAAAATCTCAATGTGCCATCAAGAAAAGACGAGAACCAAAAATCCAACCATAGAAAGGGATAAATCTGAACAAACAAGCCAAGATAACAGCATACTGAAAAAAGGCAGGCAGATATGAGTCACATTTAAGAACCTGTAAAAACCTAGAAAGAAAAGATAAATGCAATAATCAGAATGGCAATATCAGCTGTGAGGGAGGAAATAAAGGTATGGTGATTGAAATCATGAGCTTTGAGATTAGTTTAATGCAACAAGGATTAAATGCAAAGATTTAATGCAGCAGGGTTTGAATTCCATTTCTACTACTGACTGGAGGTTCATCTTGAGCAAGTCTCTTTATTATCTCTTAGCCCAAATTTTCTAATCTGAAATTTGAGGATTAAGAGAGTCCCTACCCTATCTCATGGAATGTTGAAAGGATGAAATGAAATGATCCATGTAAAGTGCTTAGTACACAGTGAGAGCTCAATAAATTATCATAATGATATTATTGGCATTGTAAAGGAAAGCATGAACAAAAGGGATATCTGAAAGAGATGAAGGAATTAAAAGGAGAAAGAGGGTAGAATGGTGGGTAGGGTGGAAGTCAAGCACCACTAGCAATGAACAAAAGGGCCAAAAGAAAAAAAGGTCAGTATCACCATTTTGTCTTTTATTTTTATCATCTTTGTACTATGATAGCTTTGATCTGGCTAATTACAAAAAGCACAGGTTTAAACTGGATTGCCTTTAATTAAAATAAAGGCAAATATTTTAAAAACATAAACGCTATATTTCACAAGAAATAAGTTGCATATGATCAATTACATATTTGGTTTTTTAAAGGGGGAAGATTACCATTAAACCACGTGGTATTTGGGGGGCATTGGAGAAATTTTTCTTTCTCTGAGGAGCATTGAACAATAATATTTTTTATGAAAAACTAAGTATCCTCACCAGAAAAAAAGGAAGGAGGTAGGAGATGGCTCTTGCACGAGAACAGAGGCAGGGAGCACTCACTGCAGAAGCGAGACTGTCTGAAATCCACAGGGGGAAGAGAAAGGACACATGAGAGCCTATAGAGAATATAGCAGAAGGGAAAACCAACGAGAATGCAGACGATCTCCATGCCAGTAGTGCGTGAACTCCAGAAAAAGGAGGGAGAACTTCAGGAGTGGGTAAAGAAGGGAGATGAGATTAGAAGGAAAAGTAAAAAGTCCAAGAAAGAGAGCTAACAGTTCAAAGGAAGCCTTCAGATATTAACTAAAAACACAGACATGTAGGAGACGCACTACTCTAAGTAGGAACAGGTAACAGAAGTAGCTTAAAAACACAGAACAGGAGGATTTGTAATGATTGCCCAGGTCTCAAATCTCCAAAACTCCGGAAACCAACTTTTTTTTAAATTTGAGTTTAAAAAAATGATTTAAAAAAAATTAAGTTTGGCACAAATTCATTTGGCAGCAAAACTTGACCTGAGCTGACATAAGGCTCTTGATACATTATTTATCTCACATCCCACTTAGCATGAACATTCACACATTTCACTGCAATAATGAGCCAATCACAAAGTGTTACTGCACACCCCACTGGGGATGGGATGCAGTGGAATGTATAGTTTATGTACTATGTGACCTTTCCGATTTCCATAATATTTTGAATTTTTAAAAAATGTGGCCTCCAGCGTTTCCAATCAGGGACTATGGGCTTGTATGAGAAGGCACAAAACTGGATATGAAGAAAGATACTTATATCTAATGACAAAATTGACAAATACTACCATTTCTCGAGTGTTTACAAAATACCAAGTGCTGTCTACTCAATATTTTAAGTCTTTATTTAAGTCTAAGATATCAGGTTTCATTTTATTCCTTTTTTTTGTTTTTGGCAGACATGGCAAGAGAGGAGTAGAGAACTGCAATAATTTGTCCCAAATTTACACAAAGCTGGCAAGAAGCAGAACTTGGGATTTGAATCCAGCTATGTGTCTTCAGAGCTTGAACACTTAACTACTAGCCCATGCTGCTGAAACTAGACCATGTGCCCCACAGGTTTAAAGAAACTGATAACTAACAGAAATCTTGAGCTTGTCTTGTGGGACAGCAGATAAAGAAATGGCTTGCTACAATCCCAACCTCTTACAAAACTGGTTGAAACACCACTGGGGAGAGGAGAACCTACCTATTCGGTAAATGGTGCTAGGAAAACTGGCTGATCAAGTGCAGAAGATTGAAACAGGACCCCTTCCTATCACCATACACAAAAATTAACTCTAAATGGATCAAAAACCTCAAACTATAAGAATCTTAGAAAATGCAGGAAACACTCTTATGGAAATTGGAACTGGCAACTAATTCCTGATTAAAAACCCTAAGTGCCCATGCCATAAGAGATAAGATAGACAAGTGGGACCTCATCAAACTGACAAGCTTTTGCAAAGCAAAAGAAATCATCAAGAGAGCAAGGAGACAGCCCACAGAATGAGAAAAAATATTTGCCAATTGCATATCTAGGATCTACAAGGAACTCAAACTCACCAAAAGGAAAAAAACAAACAGCCCCATTAAAAAGTGGGCAAAAGATATGAATAGACACTTCTCAGAAGAAGATATATACGGGCAGCCAACAGGCACATGAAAAAGTGCTCAGCCTCACTCACCATCAGAGAAATGCAAATCAAAACCACACTGAGATACCACCTAACCCCAATAAGAATGGCCATCGTTAATAAAACAACAGAGTCCCCAGCGCTGCCCACCATCACCATGCAGCCCCTCGTGCCAGCCCTGCTGCTCTCACCCTGGGCCTGCTGCTCAACCACCCTGCAGCCCCTGCGTGCGTTCACCTGCACCAGCCATCCCAGTTCAACAGCTTTTCTTGGGATAACTGTGATGAGGGGAAAGACCCTGCGGTGATCAAAAGCCTGACTCTGGAACCTGACCCCATCAGCGTTCCTGGGAACATGGCCCTCAGTGCCGAGGGCAAGACCAGCGTCCCCCTCACAGCTCTTCAGAAGGTGGAACTAACTGTGGAGAAGGAGCTGGCAAGCTTCTGGGTCAAGATCCCATTCGTGGAGCAGATTGGCAGCTGTGCCGACGAAAACTTTTGTGATGTGTTTGACACTCTCATTGCCCCTGGGGAGCCCTGCCCAGAACCCCTGCACACCTATGGGCTTCCCTGCCCCTGCCCCTTCAAAGAAGGCACTTACTCACTCACTGCCCAAGAATGAGTTCACCTTGCCAGACCTGGAGTTGCTCAGCTGGCTCAGCTCCAGGAACTACCATCTGGAGAGCATCCTGAGCAGTGGCGGGAAGTGCCTGGGCTGTGTCAAGATTGCAGCGACTCTGAAGGGCAAATAACAGCAGCCTGCAGGGTGAAGGGACGCGAGCAAAGTTCTGTTCTTTAGAGTATCATAGACTCCAAATCCATCCAAGTTGCAGCAAAGTCCATATGTTTGTTCTTCTTTATGGCTGCATAATATTCCATTGTGTAAATGTACCACTTTTTTTTAATCCAGTCCAGCTTCGATGGGCAACATGGTTGGTTCCATGTTTTTTGCTAATGTAAATTGAGCCGCAACAAACATGCGTGTGTAGATATCTTTTTTGTAGAATGTTTTGAGTTCCTCTGGGTACATTACCAATAGGGGAATTTCTGGGTCATATGGAAGGTCAATTTCTAGTTCTTTCAGAAATTGCCGCACTATCTTCCAAAGAGGTTGCAGTAGTTTGTATTCCTACCAGCAATGTAGAAGTGTTCTTTTTCCTCTGCCCAATTTCCAGCTTTCAGTACCATCTGCTCCCTTTGTATGAAGTATTGTGATTTTGTACAAGTAAAAAAGTATAAACAGATCTCTAAAAGGTTTCATTAATAAGGGAAACAAAAAGGCAAAAAAAAAAAATGTTTTTTTCGCCTGATTCCCTGGTTCTGATTTATTAGGCATCAGTGAACAAACAAAGGCTCTTTGATGGTAAGTGAAGGGTGATGCTTTGCTGCCCCTTTCCTGTCCCCATCAGTTCCTAAAATGGCCGCTTTGCTGGACAGAAGATTGATGGGCTCATGTTTCTGGTGAAGGGATAACACTCTTGTTAATCTTTGGCTAGTGGAACTGGGTTTGGTTTGACCAGCTAAGACCCCAAACAGTTCATGGGGCTAACAGTTTCCCTACATGCCTGGAATTCTTCCCTTCCATCTGTTGCTGCTTGATTATTTTATTATTGTCCATGATGTCATTATTTTTGCTGCAGTTGATTTGGCATACACTAATTCCATTCCTTCCACCACGTGTGGCTTATGCAACACCATTGGAAACACAGCTTGGGGAGCTTGGGTGATGGATGTTCTTGAGTATGAATCACTAAATCTGCTCTTCAGCAGCTGTTTCATGGTGCATTCTCTCCTTGGGCCTCCATTTTCTAATAGTAACGCAGGGTCTTCTGAGCCTTGAGCACAAGAAAGAAAAAGCCAGAGTTCCAAAGATCCTTTTTCTTAAAGTTCTCAGTAGCTTTGAGACATGAGAAGTTATTCTGGTCCATGTCTTGGTGGCTTGAGATGTGATGAGAGGAGAGAAACCGGTGCTGGCTGAGAGTCTCTGGGCACAAGTTGAACTGCTTAGAGAGCCTGATGACAAAACTCAAAGTAAGGTTTGGCAGAAGAATATTCCTCCCGTGGCAGCAGAGGGGACAGCAGCAGCACACTACAGGGGTGGTGGCACATTTGTGAAAGAACCTGAGGTGCCATCAGAGTGGCAAAGAATCAGATTGTTATAGAAGACTGTAGGAAACGGGCAGCAGAGAGATGGTGTCCTCAAATGGTTTGCAGGATACACACACACACACACACACACACACACACACACACACACACAAAGCTTGGGTGAAAAAACCTGAGTGGAATCGTTTATAGCACACATGAAACATCCCTGCAGTACTCTTGGAAGTACATGAGATCCAGCAGGAAGAGGCACAAGCTATGACCCTTATCATCTTGGTATTTGTCTTAAAGTGACTACATTTGTACCAATGAACTGGTGAGGCCTGGGACATTTGACTTACCATAAGTGATTTGAGTTATTCAAGGTAAATAATTAATGTTGGTTGAAAAGAATAGAGGTGAGGAAATAAGGTATGGAAAAGAAAACCTGTTTCACCATATCACTATTAGGCCAAGAGCCAGCCCTACTAAGGTGACTTGGGTTCTCATAACGCTTATATTTCTATTTTAATTACAACAAAAATTGTCTCTTGTCCAGGAAGGAGTGTGAAAAACCAATTATAAACATTTGCCAACTCAGTGCTGAAAAGTTATCTGCTCCAAAAATAGACTCTTTGGTTCAATCTTGGAAGGGGAAGGCGGGAAAGTTTGACTCCAAGACCTCACACTAGGTTGCCTGAGCAGAACTAAACAGACTTTGAATCATCCAGCCTGCTTTTGGCATCCACCAGCTATTCCCAGCCAGAGCCCTTAGGACTCCTGGGTTGGATGGAGCAAATCCTATGGCTAATAATCTTGATATGTGCCATGACTGGACCCTCCAAATGACAACACTGTCCTGGAGTAGGTGAAGGACTCTCTTTCACCTGGGAACAGTAAGTATGCATCACTTTTGACAACACAAATGCAATGTACAAAGAAAGGTTTGACATTAATGAAACTAAATTCCTCAGGATGAGAAAATCAGCCAGATGCCAACTAGTAGGTGGGAAACATAAGTTCTCACCACCCTAGAAGCATTACATTAAGGTTGAGAGGCTGAACTTGGAATGCCAGCCAAGGCACCATCCCAGGAGGCTGAAATTGGAAATCAATTAAGGGGAAGGAAGGGATGGGCGCTCTGCCACATCCTTGCTGCAGCAGGGAGAGAGTAGGGTTTGACTGACGGTGCTATATTGGTACCATGTAGCATATGTGTGTCTCCATCTCTGTTTTTGCTTCATGGAGGAAAATTTCTAGAGAGGAACGAGAGACCTAGACTAAGCAGAAAAAAGTAATTGTTCACAAGGAAACGTCAGAGAAATAAGGAAAGCATAAGCGGCAATCTGGTCAACAGCAGAAGGGCTGCTCTTGTTCAGGGGGCTATGACTAAGTATTGATCCATCAACACTCTAGGGACACTTCCTCCATGTCTGATACTTTGAGGTCAGATGACATAACAGAGGAACAAAGAAATGGTCATGCTATTTGGAGATCAGCTTCAGAATCTCTTTAGTTCTGCACTCTTAACAGCTGGGCCAATAGGCCTTCAATAAGAAGTGCTCAAAGGTCCTGCTGTGCCTCAGCCCCATCTGAGCAAGTCCTCAGGCCATTCTTGCACATGGTTGCCATGTTTCATGTCATTGAACCTGAAATGGTAGTCCCATCTGATTTGATCGGGAATGAGCACCGGAGTAAATATGGCCTTCCATAGGATGGAACAGAAGAGACAAGGAGTCGCTGAAGTGGCCCATTGGGCTGCTGTATTCTGGAAAGTGATGATCCCATCAGCAGAGGATGTTGTGGGACACCACTAGTTATTAAATGTCAGCTGAGTCCATCTCTGAGAATTCCCTTCAGGGAAAGAGAGCCACTTTGCTAGGTCATTCTCCTCTCTCCCCACCAAGGGCAGCCCAAGGCCAATAATGGATCAGTATCAGGGTGTAAAGACCTGACCTGCTTGCCTGAAAGAATAACTCTGAAAGTCCATCCAAAGCACCCTATGATATCGGTGGAGGCCTTTGTTAATACTGCATCAAAGTTCAACTTCTTTTCCACCCAGTGCTATTGTCTGTTCTCCTCCATGGAGCTGATTCTAAAAGCACTCTCAAAAAAAAAAATCCCTGCAGGCAAATCTCTATCTGAAAGCCTATTTCTAGGGAATCTCACCCAAGACACCATTCAACCTCATCTTTTCTCCTAAGATTGTTGACTTGATTAGAGAGAGAGAGAGATGATAGAGATAGAGGTGATAGAGAGAGGGAGAGAGAGAAATAGAGATAGAGGTGATAGAGAGAGAGAGATGGAGATGGAGATAGTGATAAAGATAGAGAGATGAAAAAGACAGAGATCAGAAAGAGAGAGAGAGAGGATGGAAACAGTGAGGCACGCAGAGGAAGCAGAAAGCAGAAGCCCAGGAAGCCACAGAGGACACAAGGAAACAGAACAGAAGGCATGAACATGCAGAAGCCACAAGATGGAGGTAAAGGGAGGTCGGTGGAGGGAGTAGGCGAAGCTACATCATGAAAATAGCACAACTAGAGGAGGATGCATTATCCACTCCCAAGGGAATGGCAACCAGAGGATTTTTTTAAATTATTTTTTTCTTCTGTATGCTGAGGTTTGAAAAAAAATTTTATTGTGGTAAGAGAGCTACATCATAAAATTTACCACTTTAACCATTTTTAAGTGCCCAGTTTTGTTGGAGCTTCTGCTTTCCTTACTTTTTCATGAGCCACAGTACACTGCTTCCTGAAGCATCTGGAAGCAGTCTCTGTTTCTGAAATACCCCAACCCAGTGTGTAGCGGATAAGGGCAGAGGCACTGAAGTTAAGCAGACCTGAGTTCAAATCTTCAGTCTGCAGTTTCCTTTTTATTTAAATTTGTTTGTTTGTTTACTGAGACAAGGTCTTGCTCTGTCACCCAGACTGAAGTACACTGGCACAGTAATAGCTCACTGCAGCCTAGAAGACCTGAGCTTAAGTGTTCCTCCCGCCTCAGTCTCCTGAATAGCTGGGACTACAGGGGCACACTGCCACATCTGGATTTTTTTTTTTGATAGAGATGGGGTCTCACTAACTTGCCCAGGCTGATCTTGAACTCCTGACCTCAAGAGATCATTCCACCTCATCCCCCAAAAGTGTTGAAATTACAGGTATGAACCATCATGCTTAACCTCTGCAACTTTCTACCCATGTAATTTTGGGCAAGCGATTAGGACTGACAAGCTTAGATGTCTGCATTTGTATCATGGAGGTGAGGTAGGACAGGATGACACAGAAACACAGCCAGACAGATCAGGTCCTGGCACATACAGAAATGGGATCCCGGCAAGTTCCTTCACCTCCCTCAGCCTGTTACCTCATCTGTAAAGGTGGAAAATAATAGTACCTTTCTCAAAACATTATGCAAGGAGAAATGAGATAATCCTTGCAGCATTCCCAGCACAGTAAGTTCTTCATAATTGGTAGCTACTGTATTTTCAGGAGCTTTAACTCTGGTTAAAATAGCCAGAGTAGTACTAGGAAATTGGTGTAGGTTTTTAAAATTGTTTCTTTAGTGGAAAGGAATAAGGACAAGACTTAAATCCCTAGGGAGCAGGACGGAATCCCCCTGCCGCTTCCAGAAAAAGACACCACCCTCCATGTGTTAAAAAGCCACAGTACAAATCAAACTCTGTCCTCCCACTGTTCCTCCTGCTCAGCAGCCGTGGTCGGAGGCCAAGTCCAGGATTTAGATGGAAGCTTCCGCCTGAGTTTCCCGGCAGGGACACCTCGCGGTCCCAGATTTCGAAGCAATAAATAAGGCTCAGAGGCAACAGACTTGGTAGGGGCCTCCGTCTGGCAGAGCGGCAGGGCGGTGGGGACTAATGGGCCACTGCAGGGGTCTGAGTCTGCATCTCTGCCCCTGTCATAACAAACAGCCACAAATGCCAGGAAAAGTCTTTGCTGTGTCCTAGTCCTTCCTCTCTACCCCAGCTGCTTTTCTCCTCATTTGTCTTTCTTCTTAGCTGGCCCTTTGCAATTCAACCCCGGTATCCTCTCTATCTCTCTCTCCCTCCCTCCT